>NW_019416382.1:579749-590437 GCF_000390285.2 Anoplophora glabripennis | reverse complement strand
TCAAAATATTTTTAAAATGTAGCCGTAATCAACCTACACATACCCACCTAAACAGGTTTCTGTAACATTTGCCGTTTGGTCACTAGCGACCGAGGCGTTACTGGTGGCCCACCCTGTATATATATATATATATATTATATTACATTTGTATGTATATGTGTGTGTGTATATAATTTTTACTATTTTAGAATATCCACATGCTTCTAGGATGCGCGGAAGATCAGGAAACCACTTGTGGTGTACTGAGCGTGCTTCCTTTTTGTCTAAATTAAGATTTTTGTGATACCCTCACTTTGTAATTATTTATATTATGGGCAAATAAAATTTTATTATTATTATATACAAATTATTACAATTTTTTACCTTTACCAGAAAACTTTTTTAGGAACGCCTATGAAACTCATTAAATTTTATTGCTCGGCGTTTTTATACATGTTCAACTGACTTCGGAAAGACTATATATTATTCTATGTTCAAAACAGTAGTAGTATAGTAATAGTAGTAGACTCTTACAGACGCTTACAACCAAGGGCCCGTAGCTCCTTTATGAAGCGTTTTTAGACTTATAATGTTTAATGATTATTATAACTTTTTTAGTTATTTTTGAAGATATTCTAGTAGCAGAGTGCAGTAATGAAGTTTATTGGATTAATTATCAAACAGTCACTGTAATCACCTATTAAAAAGTTTGTTAAGAAGGCAACTTTCTTATTTTTGTAATAATAATAATGTACTTTTTTACTGAGGCGAGTTTCTTACTTTAATCTTTCAAAATCGGACGTTAAAATGTTACACGAACTTTCTATTAGGTACGGATTTTTAATTGGAATTAGTAGAACGCGATGCGATTCCCTATCACTTCAATGTCATCAACAGTGGTTGTAAAGACCGCCTCGAACTCTTCGTGACGGGTGCATCGAGATCGCGGGGCAAATAAAAGATCGCGCGCCGTTCCCGAAGCCAATATAAACTTCAAGATATCATCTCGCAGAGACAGGTGCGAGCAGGAAGTCACAACGGACGGGGAATGATGGATCTCGGCCGTCATATTTAAAAACTGGATGCCCCCGTCAGCCTCTCCTTCCGCCCGGATAACAAAAGAACGATTTAGAACATTCCGCGAGCTCCCACATGCAGGTAACGACACGCCGACCCGGCCTAGACATTCACATTCGCCGGCAGGTTACTGACACTGCACTTTGTCTTAGCTCCAAGGCGGTGTTCTCACACGGGTCACTTCTGGGAACGAAGCGGTGCCGGAACAGACCAATTAATTACAAAAAAAAGTAATTTGCGTTTTAAATTTGCATGGGACAAAACGGGGAGAGCTGGACCGGTAGGAGAGACGGATAGTAGAATGACTTTTAAGATCCACCACTAAGTCAGATTTCCAACGGAATATAGTGTTGAGCTGAGGACAGATCATTGTGTCAAGTCGTGACGATACGTAACACGTCTGGTCATAGCATGACACATCAGATACGCTGATCACATTGTTCTGACGTGTTATACTATACTCGACGGTCGAAATTATAGATAGTGATTCATCGCTAGCTCTTGGACTAGTAAGGAGGATGAGGCGTGCGGGGATTGAAAATCCATAGGCGTGTATACGTAAAAGGCAACAAGATGGAGAAAATATGGAAAAAATATAATAAAACATAACATCTATTATTTTTAAAGGTTTTATCGAGAAAACTTCAAAATATTTTAGTAACATTTTGTTTTTAAATTTTAAGTGTTTTCTATAAAACGATGCCCTCTTGGGCATCGATAACCCACCACCACCCGGCTTACGCCGCCGCAAAATATTGTAATGTTTACTATTAATATATTTATTTAAGTAGGTACTTACATATTTTATAATAATTATCTCACGAATATTATCACTGTCACACTTTCACTTCACTGCCACATAATCACTTCACTATTAATATATTTAAATACTTACATATCACATTATTCACATTATATATTTCACATATCACTGTTGCTATCACTATCACTAGAATCATCTTCACCCAAATGAATAATGACTGGTTCTATGAACACTTCTACCGTTGTATCAAGATCCCACATACGTTGTTCCTCTTTCTGTGCATGTCCAATACACTTACACCATGTTTCAGCAGTGACGTGATTAATAGCATCCTGTAATAATAATTTCACGTCGTTTATTTTAAAGGTGGTGTTTTTTCGTGCGATTTCATTCTTTATTTGTGCCCAAACCAACTCAATTGGGTTTAATTCACAGTGGTATGGCGGTAAACGGAGTACACGAATTCCTCGATCTTTGGCCATCTCATCCACTACATACTTAATGTATTGACCTTTTTCTCTTTGGACAATTTTTAATAATTGTACTTTTAGCATGGTTTCTGTATATTCAATATTTTTCGATTGTAACCAGTCCATAATATTTCCTTTTCTCCATGCTGATGTCGGTAACATTTCAACTCTTCTACTATGATAAGGTGCGTTATCCATCACAACAACTGCTCCTGGCTCCAGATATGATAAAACATATTCAAACCATTTTTCAAACACGTCGCTGTTCATATCTTCATGATAATCTCCCGTTTTTCGTGACTCAAATACATGCAAACCATTTTCTAAAAATCCCGTATCGCTTCCAATATGTGTTATAATCAATCTTCGTCCTTTTCCAGAAGGTGCCTTTAATCCAGTAGAAAATCCATCTAAAAATGCTTGTCTCTTACTCTTAACATTACCATCCTGCCAAACTTTTGATACAGTATGACCTTCGTTTACCCATGTTTCATCCATGTAATATATCTTCTTACCAGATGCACGAAGTTCTCTTATTTTTTCTAAGTATTCTCTTCGCCATACCACAATTTCGTCTTTTTCAACGAGCATACTATTCCGATTCCGTTTCAAATATCGAAAATTCATGTCACGCATTATTCTTCTAAGAACCTTATCAGAGAAATTAGGAATATCCTCATCTTCAGCTATTGCAGCTTGAATTTTCTTTATCGTTGGTATTTCATTTCTAAAGAAAAATCCATGAATTTTCCTACGTATGGAGTATTTCACGTCAACGTCGACTTCTATTTTCTTCCTCCCTCGTGTTTCCACTTTTTTCTTCTTTGGATTCACTTCTACACTATTTTTTATGGCACGATAAACAGTAGCAACGGATACTTTTGTCAACGAACTACACATATCAACAGCTTCACTTACACTTGTATTAGAATTTCGCGACCGAATTCCTTTATACACGTTTTTTACCATTATTAATTCCGCATCGCATAGGTTAGGGCGTTTATGAGCAACAGACCGTTTGCTACAACCGGCACTTTGATCCATTTTAATTATTATTCCTACGTTTTAAAACGTCCCGATTGTATTTTTTTAATTTATAAATTTACTATAATCACGGAATATGCAAACCCTCGCGCGCACTTATAGTTTGACGTTTCTAACTACGGCTAACTCGAATTCTACTTACGTCCGTTTACACCCACTAAAAAGAGCATTTCCCTATCTGTAATAAGTGCAATAGACAGAGATAGGAAATAAATCGCGTTCAGTGTAACTCAGTCTATGACTGTTATAGATCCTATCGATGTGCAAAGAGAGCGGCACATCATTTAACATAAGCAAATAATATTGAACCGTTATAAAAATCATTTTAAGTTTTATACACTTTACGGTAACAGTGTTTCTATGTTATGTATGAATCACTATCTATATTTTCGGCCGTCGAGTATAGGTAATGTTTAAATGCAGTGCCGACTGGCGCGGAAGGGAGCTCTGGGGCAATGTTATCTACATAATTCACCACTTTTTTTCTTAACAAACGTAATTTGCTCAGGTATGGTTTAAATTTTGCTACTTGCATATTGTTTCTTGTGTTTTTTTAAAGAATGTAAAATTTTAAATTGATCACTCGCAGTGATATCTATTGAAAAATCAAGGGTGCGAGAAATATGAAACTTTAATGAAACAATAATTGAAAAGTTTACTTCGGACAAAAGCAGGAGAATGGACTTTCACTACTAAAAATAATGTTGCGTACATTTTCCCTATATTTCAATAGTACGTAATATAAAACTACCCAATTATATTGGATTTTTTTTTTCAATACTTTGTACCTAAATTTTTCCGCTTGTCTTGGCATGGAAGTCAAATGCAGCCACTGTTTAAATGTATTTGAATAAAGATAGAAGCAGAAGATAGAAGATAAGTTTGAATAGAGATAGAAGCAGAAGTTACTCAGTATCGATTTTGCCTCATACGACTACTTCAATTTAATTTAAAAAATGGGTAATTTTTTCTTCGAAATGGATCAGATCAGGAAAATGTTAGATTTTTTGCACTCTAAGGTAATTTACCACCTTTACTGAATTTGTTGAAACATTATAAGTGACGTTTACAAATTAGCGATCGGTAAGTAATCTAATAAATGTAGAATTTTAAAAATCAATTTTTAATAGACAAAATTAAGATTACGATTTAAACAATAATTAAATAAAATTTATTGGAGCAGTCGAATTCGGATTTAAAACAGTGTTCTCTTCTGATGATGCTATAGTTGCTGCACATTTTGTAATAACACTCTGGGCTGCGATATCACTTTCTGTCAGGGTAGAATTTCGTCGAGAATTCCCATGTAAAATCTTATTTGAAAATTGATTCTGATTTTCCACAGACTCTTTGATATGGCGCTCAGCTACAGAGGACGAACGCCACCCACCGTACCTTTTAAGACCTAAAATATGTATTCCTTGGTTTGCGAGAATAGTGACAGAACTCCTTCCGAATGCTTGCCCGGTATAAGTTGAGGGATACGGCAATTTTAAGTATTCTGTAATTTTACTGGGCCAACCTCATATGTTATTTCTATCCACTAACTGGTTTGTGACCTTTCCCATCTCGTATTACCAAGAATAAGTGAGCTGACTGCCTGTTTTGGTCGTAGGACTAGATGCTTTTTATAAAATTCCAAATAACAATTAACGGTCTCATTTACTTGATCTGTTATTGTAAACGTTCGTGATATATGCGTTTCAGGGTCGGGAATATTTACTATTATAAACGCACCTTCAACTTCAATGTAANTTTCTGAGATACAGCCGCTTACCTCGCTTATTTGCCCACCCTGTACATGTGTTCTCCGGTAAAGATTCTTGATTTTTTCAATTTATGTCCTATAATTTTCCTCTTAAGAAAAGCAATTAACGTAGCATATTTTGAAATATTAATAGTTTTATGCAAAACTATTGTGACTTTGAACGTAGAGTATCCAGCCCATAAGCTTTCAAGCTTTCTAGAGACTTTAGGGTTTCATTTTTTGAAACAAAATAGACTGGCATAACCTTTTCTGATATTTTCAAAATCTTTCTTATTTCACCAAGCTGCAAATAGCTTGACGATTTTCTCATATCTCTCTTTGGACTTAGTGGCAGACAAACTGACAGAAGCATTTAGTGAGACAGGAAGATAGACAAAATTACCGACAGAAAGGCAGCTAGATAGGCAAGATGTCAGGTAGATGGACAGAGAGAAAATATAGGTGGACGATAAATACAGACTAACAAGCAAACAAATAGGCGTGTAGGTAAAAAGCAGGCAGATGAGCGTTAGAAAAAATGTTTTCCAATTTTTTTACATCCAATTCTTACTTTAACCTTCAAACGACCTTGAGCATGATATGACACAGGTCAACCGACATCAGATTCAGACTTAACGTCCCAAAAAACCTATGTATGAATTTTTTCAGATTTTTTCAACCACTTTTTCTTAGTTTGATCTTCAATTGACCTTGAACCTAATCGACCTCGGCATCGGAATCAGCGACCCCAAAAATCCCTGGTTACCTAGGTGGAGTCCGGTGTTTTTTTTTTCAAACTAAATGTTGACCTGTGTTATTACCAATATTTTTTCATTTTTAATTTAATAACATTTACAATTGTTTTACTTTTTGATTTGATTGGATATTTCTGCCACACTGAGAATAAATAACCTTTGCGGCAAAACAGTTAGTTAAGGGGTTGCTTTTATAAATTTAGATTTACCTAACCAAAAGTATCTTACAATAAGACAGTAAATAATAGTTCACCATTACTTTATAACAAGACAAGTTGTTAACGTGTCCAAAATTCCTCCGTTTTCGCTCTCAAGAGTCTAATCAAAATGACTGAAGAGCAAATGTAAGTTTTCTTTTTCGAGCAAGTTGATAACAGTTTTGAGAAAATAACATAAAACAATTTATCATCTCTTACAGTGCTCATTTTGAAATCGTGAACAATTTTCTACTCTCTTAGTGTGAGATATTCATGATTAAGTAAAATTAAATTTATTAATTAATCGTTTGATTCGTTTGGCATAAGGAATTATTTATTTTTATTTTTTATATCTTTTGCACAAAAGATTAAGTTTTATCGAAAAATTTATTAGTTTGGAGTTTTTTTCTTTATAAAATTAGCCAGACAGTTGATCATCTAAAGTAATTCTGAACCTGTTCGTCTCACAAAAAAAATGTAGAAATATTTTTGTAGTAAATGCAATTTTAAATACAACGTAATCTTTAAAAGTTCTGAAAATTCAGTAGCGTTGAAATTTGTACTCCTGCTATTTACTACTACTACTACTTTAAGTACAAAATATCAATGACTCCTATGGAATTTTAATGACTACATAGGTATATTGAATTTACCAGTATAATCTGCAAGAAAAAAATTCTATTTCTTTTGTTCAGTTTGAATTATTTTTAATTTATTCAAACACGCTAGCTAAGCTTAATTTTCAGTTTAAATTTCACAATTACTATCAAAATAATCACAATGTAAACATGGAATTTTCGCACAATTTGTTCCTATCACGATTTTAGGAAAAAGAGTGTGAATTTTCCTGTCGAATGTTTTTTCAGTTTTAGATTAAAATGAGATTGTAACGTTCTTAAGTACCACCCTTATATGTATTATTATGTTGTGGACGCCTTTCTTTTATGTGTTGTGTATGTTGTTATTGATTTTTCTATTTTATTTTTATCTGTATTAAAATTTTATATATTGATTTCTTACTCTAATTTCTTTAAATGAAAGATTCAATGTCTTTAGTACAACCTTTTTAACACCTTTCATACAGTCTTTACTCGTTTTTCAGATGTAAACGAAAGAAAATTTCAAAGTACTCCGTTCCATCAAGTATTATAAAGTCTGCAATTTGAACTTTGGTTGGAGTTTAAACACAGTTTATGAAGTCCTATTACACTTTTACAATTAACAATTTACAAATTCTAACGGAACAACAAATGTCAACATTTATATGATACATAAAAGTTTTCACAGATGCATAGGTTTAATTCCACACAAACATTCTGGTTACAGGTATACTATGCTTTGTTTACATACCAGTTTTATTGCATGAATCAGTATTATATGTGAAAAACCTTCATCGTCCGTAGATGACTTGTCAAAATTTCACTATTATTATTAAATGTGCTCATGCCAGAACTTATAATTGACATTTAATATTGTAACATGGTTCTTTATTGTTCTTTATAACATAACTGTACTACATGAGTGCATTTAAATAGTTTTATGAATATGCAAATTAAATTTTTGTCATAATTTTGACAGTCGAGACGTTTTATCGTGAAAATTTATTAATTACATCATTTTAACTTATACTATTGATAAATATCCTTAATTGAAATTCATTACAGTAATTCACACCCTTTTTGTGTCTATTTCAAATATATTCAATCTCAAAATTTTTGTTTATTCGTCAATTTTATGTTTAGGTTGCCGAGAAAACAATCGATTCAGTTTCCAAATTTAATAAAACATAACAGTATGTCATGACAAACAAAATAACTTGTTTTATTTCTCGTTTCATCGTTTTTACGAAGCGACTCTTGAGTTGCGGTAAACTGAAATATAAAATTTACGTTTATGACCAACTGAAGGCCAATGTACATCTCTAACCTCAATTGCAGTCGTTAATGTATGGTGGTCTAAGTGCCCTTTCATCGAAGATTTGGACAAGTAGTATGTTGGAGACATGCTAGTTTATGTAGTAAGAAATACCGTTTGAAAAGAAAATATAAAGCTAAGAGATCTCAACCTTAGTTGACTTGTGACAATGATAAATTCAATTTGTTCAGATTACAAAGGAGTAAATGAAATAGCCAGAAATATTTTTTTAGGCAAAATTACGTAAGAGAGTGAAGCAAATATAAATTTGGCAGTCGGTGGAGAAAAAATGAAAGGTCAGTAATTTTTCACCCTAAAAAAAAACCTGTATACTAAGTTTTATAACGTTGTCACGTTTCTATGTCTTGAGAAATAGCGAAGAAAATTGAAAATAAATTATCAACTTTGACGCCCTGTATCTCCGTAATTATCCAACTTTTGTACTAAGGTAAGATAAAGCAAATCGATCTATTTTCACCTCCAAGAATTTGTGGTATAATTCTGTACAGACCGTTCGGGGACACCCTGTATATTGCGTTAAAGAAGGGCTCCAACTCCCGCAACATAAAACATTTTTCTTTTAATTTTTAAAACTTCGTATGTTAAGACAAGGCCAAACTTGCCAAAATTTACATAAACTTTCGCAAACCAAACATCAATAGAGCTTGTATTGTTAGATCGTTAATAAACCTGGATATCTCCATTAGAGGTAGTGGTATCCTTCCTGGAGGTGGTGCTCCGTGGGAAATGGGTATTATGTTAAACAACAGGCTTCTGTTGGTCTTACATCACGCACAAGAGGGCAATTAATGTACGGAAAGTCCGTTCTGGAGATACTGTGCAATAACTCACGGAGTGTGGGGGAAAAGTTATCATTAAGTAATAAATAAACAACACCATTTTGCGAGAGTAGATATGTTGTACAGAAGACACTAGTTTAGTATACCTTTTCCTTCAATTGTCAGCCTCATTATAATCCAGATTATCTAGACTAAAAAATACTATATATCCATAAGAAAGAAAATAGATTTGTTTATTATTTTTAGGGCTTGGTATATTTTTGTTCTAAATTTAATAAAATAAGGAAAACAATAATATACACTGATAAAAATTGTGGAAATTCACATAGGACTTTTACATATTTGTAATGGTTTTTATACACAAAATTGTAAATGAATCACGTGATCAACTGCGCTAGTTGTTCAGTAGGCATGTTTAGATTCATTTGTGGCATACTGTTTAAACTACCTAAATCAGTGGCGGCTCGTCGTATGAAGCTACTGAGGCCAGGCCTCAAGGTAAAATTTGACTTTCACGCCGTATATTTTAATACCTACCATTCTACTATCGACCTAAATAAACAGTTGGGTAAACTAATTTCCAATTAATTACCTATTACATTTATCAAAAGTCAAAGCTACAATATAAAATAATTTGAATATGGAATATCCCGCCGCTCGCCGTTTTCATCGGCGCGGCACTGTAACTCCCCACTAGTCTAGAATTTCTTAGCTTGTAGACGCGTCACACTAGCCTACAATATGCTATAGTTCCCCCTCCATGTGAGGCGGTTAAAATAACGTGATTTACGAGAGAATTGAGGCCGGCTCAAAGCTGCTTATAGTTTCAGTTTGCGGTTAATGTACGCGTCGTATAGTACGTGCGTAGTGTTCGATGTCAGTGTGAGGGGATAGTATAAAGGCTCTATGGATAAGAACAAGGCAAGTATTAATTTCACAAGTAAATAAAAACCAACTTTCTTATAACAAAACAAAGTCGGACTAAATTTAACGTAATTTAATAGATACGTATTATAACGAGCGTTCAAATAAAAACGTGGTCAAGTTGGTTCTGAAAATTTGGACGTAGGGCGTAGCGTATAGCAAATGAACTTCATCACGTCATCTGTCAAAGCGCTATATCGCCGCTATCAATTTGAATATTTTCATCACCACGTGATTAGGTAATTCCATTAATCATTAAAAAAAGTTGTCAGAAATGTATCGATGTGGATGGTTCGCATTTTCAACAATTGCTGTAAATAGGTAACGTTAATTTCGTTTCTTGTTTAATTGTTGTTGCTTAGTAAATGTATTTTTATTATTATTTTGATTTAGATTGTTCTTATTTGTAAAGATAGTGGATTAAGCCTCCAGGGGAAACTAAAACACACTAGGAACACTACCTCACAGGTGATGTGGAGATAATTTTGATGATCTGCTTACAAATTGCACTTACTTTTAAGCATAAACATAAATATTCTTGTAATATTATGGTTTGAAGTGTCTGCCACAAGGGGATTGTTGTCCTTAAAGCCTTTGTACTATCCCTCACACTGACATCAGATACTACCCGCGTACTATGCGACGAGTACATTAACCACGAACTGAAGCTATAAGCAACTTTGAACCAGCCTCAACGCAACGGCAAGATATTCAATATTCAAACAGTTATTTTATATTGTTATTTTGATAAATGTAACTGTTTATTTAGGTTAATAGTAGAATAGTAGGTATTAAAATATACGGTGCGAGAGTCAAATTTTACAGTAAGGCTCAGTTGCTTCATACGACGAGCCGCCACTGGTTCATATTGTTTACTAACTAGTCCTTATATTTAAAGAAGTCTAAGATTAATTCAAGCTTTATACGGTTCTCGAGACTATGAAAACGCATGTGACAGCTCATTTTTAAATCTAAACATTGCAAGATAAAGACGTCACTAAAAAAAGTGTTTAGGGTG
>NW_019416382.1:478186-578966 GCF_000390285.2 Anoplophora glabripennis | reverse complement strand
TATTCTTTAAATTTCTTAGATTTTACCATACTAGTTGGTTCATTGAATCTAAGCCTTGCTAATTCCTAAATATGTAGGTTAAGTTGGTCGCTATAAGCTACTCCCTACGTCCAATGTGTCAGAGCCAACTTCGACCACGTTTTTATTTGAACGCTCGTTATTATCGAATAGGTACCTACATAAGTAGTTAATAATGAAAATATCTTACAATATTGTTTTACTTCTTGAAACACCTTTTTCAAGACGTAATGATGTAACCTACTGATCTAAACAAATTAAAATCATTAGTCAAAGAATTTCTGAATTAAGAAACAAAGAAAAATTTTAAAATATTTTTAAATATGTGAAAAATATTACTGGACTACCAAGTAAATGGGGCAAAAGTTGCGACGAATGAGAAATATTTTCGAAATACTAATATTTCCCCTTAATTAAGTATCTACTCGTTTTGGCAATTTACATGATTTAAATTTTTTTGCTTTAATAGATTCATTATTAGCTACCTATGTAGGTATTTGATAATACAATAAGTATCTATTAAATTACGTTAAATTTAGTATTACTTTGTTTTGTTGTAAGGAAGTTGTTTTTTATTTACTTTTGATTAATACCAACCTTGTTGACAGAAGACCACAACTATTGCAGCGAATAGAAGTCGGGTGTACTGAATTAAAAGAAAAGCACCACGTGATTAGGTAATTCCATTAATCATTAATAGAAGTTGTCAGAAATGTATCGATGTGGATGGTTCGCATTTTCAACAATTGCTGTAAATAGGTAACGTTAATTTCGTTTCTTGTTTAATTGTTGTTGCTTAGTAAATGTATTTTTATTATTATTTTGATTTAGATTGTTCTTATTTGTAAAGATAGTGGATTAAGCCTCCAGGGGAAACTAAAACACACTAGGAACACTACCTCACAGGTGATGTGGAGATAATTTTGATCTGCTTACAAATTGCACTTACTTTTAAGCATAAACATAAATATTCTTGTAATATTATGGTTTGAAGTGTCTGCCACAAGGGGATTGTTGTCCTTAAAGCCTTTGTACTATCCCTCACACTGACATCAGATACTACCCGCGTACTATGCGACGAGTACATTAACCACGAACTGAAACTATAAGCAACTTTGAACCAGCCTCAACGCAACGGCAAGATATTCAATATTCAAACAGTTATTTTATATTGTTATTTTGATAAATGTAACTGTTTATTTAGGTTAATAGTAGAATAGTAGGTATTAAAATATACGGTGCGAGAGTCAAATTTTACAGTAAGGCTCAGTTGCTTCATACGACGAGCCGCCACTGGTTCATATTGTTTACTAACTAGTCCTTATATTTAAAGAAGTCTAAGATTAATTCAAGCTTTATACGGTTCTCGAGACTATGAAAACGCATGTGACAGCTCATTTTTAAATCTAAACATTGCAAGATAAAGACGTCACTAAAAAAAGTGTTTAGGGTGGTTTTTTTTTACAGAGAATGCAAATGATGACATATTTCAATTTCGTTCAGTTCAGCAATCTTTTTTATATGAATATTTAACAAATGTATATTATTAATACGGTTTTGTAAACACTAAATATTACTGTTATATGATATTGAAAGGAGCATCAACTCTGCGAGCTACATGCTACGTTCAGCATGAATTACACCTCCAATATCTAGTAAAAAAGTAAAATCAGTCGTCTACAACATCACCAAAGAGACCAGTTTCGAACTCATTAGTTCTCATCAGTATACCATAAGGGAGACGACTGATTTTTCTCTTTAGATGTCTATCCACCGACAGATTATAAGTGTGGGTGAGATATAACCTACAAAACATACGTCATATCTTAAATGTCATTGCTACTCAGTACCTACCGATACAAAACCTGTACCTACTGGTAAAACGTGCCTTAATAATTTGTAGGCGTTAGAAAGCATTATTTGTTTCGCACTAGGCGAAATAAACTATTAGGCAACGAGTATTATACTTTGTAGGTTATATCTTACCCACACTCAAAACATGTTGATAGTATATAGACATCCAAATAGTTAAATCGTCGTCAGTCATCACTATGGCATTCTAAAGAGAATTAAAGAGTGCGAAGCCTTTCTACGTCTTGTGCTGTTCAAAGATTTCAGCTGTTTACTAGATATTGGTAGTGTAATTTAATGCAAGACGCAGCACGTAACTCACAGAGTAGTTGTGTGAAACATGCTTTCACAGCACCTACAGATTAGCAGGTCACTCCTTGCCAGTATGTAAAAAGTAATATTTTGTGCCGCTGGGCATTGAGTAGCAGTGACATTTACGATATGACGTATACGTTATAGGTTATATCTCACAAAATCTCTAAACATTATCAAAAAAGTTTGTCAAAATTGTACTAAATTTTCTGTAAATGAACACCCTTTGTTACTTATTAGAGCTTACACGGACGATAAAAAAACAAAAATTTCACCAACCCATCCTCTTGACGGTAAGACGCGCTCAAATTGACATCCAATTGTCGTAAAACCGCCGCCAAATTGTGCCCATCCCGACAACTTTCGTCCCGGGGGCGCACTCTTCAAACCCGTCCGTCAACCCGTAACTTTCGGAGGAACATTTTTGAATCCGCCACCCCTAAATCCGAGAGCCTTCGCCGGGGCGGAACTGAAATATTAGGATCGCGTCGGCCGTGAGTTACCGCGCCGTCATCGGGCGACACCGGGGGCCGATATATCCGTCAAACTTGTGCAATCAAAAACAGATTAGCAGGGGAGGCGGCGACGCGATGCGAAACGGAGAACAGCGGCCGCAGTCGTTTGTTCTGCCCGCTTGTTTGCGGCCGTCTTTTCGTGCGGCGAGGACTTTAATGTCGCGGCACGCTTGACGGTGCCGTTAGGTAACTCGTTAGGGGTAGGTTTAAGGTTAAACGCCAAGGATGGGCGTTGTGGAGGAACACAAATAAAAATATACAGGGTGGTGTGAAATTTGTGCCCCATTTTAAGACAATTGTGCCTTATTTTATGGCAATACTGTCTCATTTTCATTATCATGCGTTTTGACGAGCGTTGTTATTTACTTGAGAGAAATCTATGTACAGTGTATTTCACTTTTCATGGAGCAATTTCTTAGATTTTACCATACTAGTTGGTTCAGTGAATCTAAGCCCTGCTAATTCCTAAATATGTATACTATAATAGAATTAAAATGTAAAGAAATTACTATTTTTCTTAGTCAAATCAAACATGTAAACTTAAAAATATGCAAAACAGAATTGAGTTACTAGATAAAGTAATAAAAAAATAATAATACCAAATTCAAAATATCGACTGAACACTACCACTCAGTTACGGTCTTTCCGATCCCAATTGAACAAAACAGCTAAGCAATATGTATCAGGTCGGTTGCTACGCAGCAACTCGGCATTGAAATGTTTGAAAAACTTGTTCTCATATTTATTTAGCCATACACATACACAGATCTGTTCGAACTAAACGTGGAAGTGGTAGAAATTTAAGCTCAGTTGAAGAAAGCGCGCTCGGGCAAACGGAGCACAAACACAGCCGCACTAGGTGACCGGCCATAAATTTCAGTTGTTGATAAATTGCCTAGCAGTGCAGTGCAACAATGCGGAATTATTTTATTGTTGATTATTTCTATTTAATAACTTTTCTAACCTAAACTAAAAAGCTTTCTTCATCCTTTCTTGGCAAGGATATATTCATACCTTCCCCTATATTTTCATAAAAATGGAAATGATTTTTGATATGTCATAACCAAAAACCATCAATATAATAAAATTGTATGAGGACATATATAATCATTATTTTTATATTTTAATTAATAAAATATGTTGTTGGCCAAATGAACATATAATAGAAATTTTCTTATTTTTATATTTTACCTTTAGCAAAAAAAGTTTTTTAGGGGCGCTTATGAAACTCATTAAATTTTATTGCTAGGCGTTTTTATATATGTTCAACTGACTTCGGAAAGACTATACCTTTTAGTCCTAATTAAAAAAAAAGGAGCGCAACTTTTTCTTTTTTTGGCGTAGGTATGACAAATGATATGTTTTTGGAAAGCACAAAACATTCTTTTTTAACTATATCATGGCCAATTTTCCATTAAAAAATTTTCGGGATGTCAAAAACCTTTAGAGTTATTACAAAATTACATCATTTTGAATTCTGCGCAGAAAAATCTATAAAACGAAATATTAACATTAAAAAAAAGCAATTGTAGCCGGGTACAGATTTTGGCTAGGACTAAGCCTATGTTCATTTTCAGGGATCCTAAAAACAACACTATATCAAATTTGACTGATAATTTCAAAAACGGAAGATCAAAAAATTAAATAAATAAATTCTTTTTGAAGGCCCGTAACTTGATCTAACTTTAAGTTACTTATCTGATATAGGTAACAAAAAGAGGCTAAAAAGACTCTTAAATGAATTAAGATATCCAGATAAGGTTTTCTCGATTTTCGAGAAAAATATTCACTTTTTTTCTCTCGCCTCAAGAGTTACGAGAAATCCCCAAAAGTATCGAAATTAATTCATTCTGAATTATGGTAAATTTATCGTAATTCACTTTTAATAAAATTGCAATCTAGTCAGTAAATGTACACAAAACTGATGATTCTAAATAAAACTTCACATTTCGCCAAATGAGTTAGCCTCGTTTGGAAGTAACTAAAAGCAATTTCTATAAAAAATTATATTTAGATGATATTAAATTGTATAGCAAAACAAGGACGAAAAAAAGTATATTTTGATGTTTTAAGGGCTCACCGATTATATGGATTTCATATCAAGTGCTCTGAATGCAACACTGGACTGCTTACCTGAAACAAAAATATTGATTAAAATACTAAGTAAATAAATTACTTATCTTCGAGTTTATTTATGATTTGTACTCTACTGTACTGTAAAAGAAATAAAAAACAATTTAATCCAACAAATCTACTTTATACATATATGTACACTGTCTACTTAAGTTGGAACCATATGGAAAACTTTTTTATTATTGGCTTTATGAAAAAAGTTATTCTTCATAAAAAGTTCTGCATGGTCTAAAATCTAAATTGCAACCTTCAGTTATCAAAATTTCGAGGTATATAAGAAATTATGCTCAATAGTAAAATACCTTTATTTTTGACAATACAGAAGAATATTATAAATCACAAAACCTGAATCTTCATGCTAAATGGCTGTAGTTGCATATTAGAAAATAACTTTTAATTCAAAATAACTTTTCTGCTGTATTGTCAAAAATAAAGGCTCTTTACTCTTGAGCAAAATTCATAATTTCTGATATACCTCTTATATGACTGGGAAGTGTTGATAACTGAAGGTTGCATTTTAGATTTTAGACCATGCAGAAGTATTTATTAAGATTAACTTTTTTTCTTAAAACCAATAATAAAAAAGTTTTCCATATGGTTCCAACCTAAGTAGACAGTGTACATTTACCTTATTTTAAGTCACGCCCCTACCGCGGTAAATTGTTACAGTAGTTACGATAACAGAACTTTCTTGGCTTATTCTGTTCTTGGAATTCTATCTCAACAAATATCGTACGGACTTCATCTGCTTTAATAAAATGTTAGATTATTTTATTAAATCAATGCAGGCTTTGTTAGTTAACATAAACAACAAATGGACATTGCATAGCTTACCTACTAGTCCAAAATAAAAAAAATGATGTATAATTATTAAAATACTATTCACAGCAAAAATAAGCGTGTAGAAACGAGTCGTTTATATTTATAGAATAAAGGAAGTGGTATTATAATTTCCCCGAGTAAAACACAATTTTGACGATAAATACACTAAAAGTGGTTACTTACTTTCCATGGTTGTACAGTACCAATATTTGTTTTATCGAGTTTTTTTACGCCAACACATAAATAGATTTTACTAGTTTAAGACATAAATAAAACATGAATATCACAAAAAATGCCAATAAATTTTATATTAACATTACAGTTCGTGCGCGCCCAGGATTTTATTACAAATGAATTTAGAAATGTATATATTTCCCTTTGATTAAAATGATACAATTTTTAATTTATTTTCACGAATAGGTGTATAACTTTATAGCAGGATTCATGACAGCAACTATAACCTTATCTTTACGAGTGTAATCAGATACGATAATTAAATACTAACTTTTTATTGTCAATTTCGAAAGATATCGCGAATCTCCCGTTTAGTCAATCAAATATTACGAAGCGAAGAATAAAAAAGAAGCCATAAACCGAGGAACTGATGTTTGATTCAGTGCCGTAAAATATTATTACGTTTATTACTACTACTATTTTTACTGCAGATGGAGTATTGAAATATTGTTGCAACCCTCTAAGGGCAGGTAGAGTCACGTCTTCCTCTGCAGATGTTTTACCCTCGAGTTTTAAAGGGCATAGTAAAAAGTGTATACAAATAACACATCAAATATGAATTCCCATGATTTCATTCTCTTTGAAGGTGTTAGCGAGTCATTTCTAGAACTTGTATTAAATATTAGACAAAGGTGGTACGCAAGGACGACACATTAAAGTGCCATCAGCATAAGCACCGGTCCTATAAAACAAAGCAGTAGCATAAATTTAATTATTTAAAAAAATGGTATACGGCTTAGAATTAATTTTCATTTCCTCATACCAGATGCCAGATGTCGCAAGTCCTTATTTCTCATCGCGTAGCAGATGATAGTTCGAAAAAATTACGCCGTAATTGAGTTTTTACGTTGCTGCATAAGAAAACTCGAGGGAAAGGAGGGAGAGGGAGAGGGAAAAATTATTTCAGTTCCTTCAAATTAATGGAATCAACATGATTTTAAAGACGAGAAAGATTTTTAATATGAAAGAGGAAATTGTGTTTTTGTTTCATTTTCATGTATCTAACTAGAAAGGAGGATAGCATGAAAACATAAAATGGCAGAATTTATTTTTAATTAAAAAAAAAGCACTTAAAAAGGTTTTATCAAAAACGATTCCAGATTCTTTGACGTGAATTTATGCTGCAGTGTTAAATCCATATATCTCGGATCTGCATTTTCTTTAAATATTTAAATACTATCGCATTACATTAATAAGTAGCATCTACTATAATAAATAAATAAAAAAAACAGAAAAATCTATTCTACCCATATCTACCCAGTCACACAAGATATTTTCAGTGCCGTAGTATATTTTATAAGGTCTGGACAATGTCAGAACAGAGATTTAGCTCAAAATAAGTCAATTTAGACTAAATCATATGCATATAAAAGTCAGCGCCTACGGATAGGTATAGCTTTTCATTGTGGCGTCACAAAATAATTATTTAAATCATTTTCATATTATATATTACAATTACTTTAGAAAAGGAATTCTCGAATATCCTGTAGTTCAGTGCATTTACGATATTTAAAGATTTATCGTTTTTACTCGAAATCCATAGTACGCAGTCATCAAAATTTAAGATACGAGGCAAATAAGTAAATAAAATTTATATTTCTTACAAGAAAATGTAATTTAGACAGCCATTAGCGTACGTATAAAAAAAATTATGGGATGGTTAAGTGAGTGAAAAGTTTGAAAAATAACCTCCTGAGAGAACTAATAGAAAAATATTCAAATAAAAGTTATATGAAAAAATATTGTTTTGTAATACTACATTGAGAGAATTACGTCTCAACATGCGTTTGTTAACTTTTTTTATTCTGATAAGTTCGCCACACTCACCCACTATAAGCTAAGGAATCTCTGATTTTGTTCACCTATGTTCAAAACACCCTGTAGATGAAGACAACTTTGTTAGATATCAGTTATAAATGAATGTACCTTTCATAAAATGTATATTTTTTTTGTCTGTATATCTGCATTATTACAGAAAGAGTGCAAATACTAAACATATTTGAACATGTTTTTTTGAAATCTATACAGGGTGTCCCACCACGAACTCCATCGATGGGTATCTGGGAAACCGCTAGAAGATTTTTTTTTAATTATGATGGGGTGATACGCATCGTGGGGTCTACCAAGCTAAAATATTTTCAGGGTCATCGTACTTCCAGTTATACCGGAAGTCGATACAAACTTTAACAAAGTTACACTTAATTTTAGTACAGAATGCGAATACGTTAAAAAAATTAAGGGTTTCCATTTAAAAATTTCGAGTTTTCCACATTTTCTGAACTTCATATTCGATAATTTTTTTGACCACCCTATATAAAAAAACTGGAAAATTTTTATGTTAAATTCGATGAATTTGGTCTTCCTCTACAAAATGTCCAATTTGCACAAAAAAATAAACCTATGTTTCCGGGAAAACAAAATTTTGCGACAGTCTGCATCTCTCAATGTTTGCTTAAAAATCAAAATATCTCGGAAACGGTCAATCCTAAGTTTGCAGTGTGCTATATGTTTTCAACTTAAAAATGGCTGTTCTTTCCAAAAACGCAATAATATTCAGGGGGTTCCATTTAAAATAAGAAAGTTTGTATCGACTTCCGGTATAACCGGAAGTACGATGATCTTGAAAATATTTTAAATTGGTAGGCCCCACGGTCCGTATCACACCATCACAATTTCAAAAAAATCTTTCGAGCGATTTCCCAGATATCAATCGATGGAGTTCGTGGTGGGACACAAATAAAAATTTAATGATGTTTATTGGTAAGCGATTCACTTGAGAACGGCTGGACCCAATTGCCCCTTTTTTTTAATGTTCATAATAGTCCGAATAAGGTTTTTAGGGAAAGGAAAATTGGAAAAGTTGCCCGGAAAATTGGAAAATTCGGGAAAAATTGAAAGTGCTTTTTTCTATAGGATTTTTGTATGAACTCAAGACCATAACTCACAATTCGAACGATGGATATGCGTAATACTCTTTCTGTTTTGTTTGTTATGGACCTGGAAAAGTTTTCAGGAAAAAAAAATCAGGACAATTACAAACGAAAATCGGAAAATTCGGAAAAAATGCAAAAATCATAATTTTTGTATGCACTCGATCATAACGACGATAGGAACGACATATTTGGTTGATTCTTTTTTTGTTTTATTCGTTATGCTCCCGGGATCGAAATAACTCAACTGAATGTTTTCAATTGTAAAAAAAATTCCAGTCTAACGCATGTAAAATTTCCCATTGGCGTACTTCTGAATGTACCTGCTCCTTCTCAAATTGAATATCCATTGCGACAATCGTTAATGCATACAATGATCACTCAGATATACGTTTGTTTCTCATTTTTACTTTGTTCACACATTTCCAACAGCTTTTCACAAATTCACATACCGATCACAAACAAATTTATTAAAATTTGGACAGGACAACGTCTGTCGGGTCAGCTAGTAGTAAATATGAGTTACTGAGAACCTGAAATCGAAATTATATAATATATAATAATTTAAAAACACTCTGTATAATTCTATACGGTTTGATAAGGGATCCAGGCCTGCGACGTTTGGCGAAGGTCCAAGTGCACCAGGCGCCTCCTGCCTACTTGACGCAATCGCCTTTATTTATAGGCCCCCGCCGACAAACAACCCATTTGTTCAATGAGCCCTAATTGCCTCTCAAAGATCCATTATTTGCCGCCACTTTCGATGGGATGATTTAAATTAAATCAGATTTCCGGCGCCCTTTTTATAAAAATTGACAACAGGCGAACTAACGATCGTGAAAAAGTGATTTCAAACTGTTTAACACCCAGGTTTTACCCCAGTAAACAGGTTACATTTGAAAAGACATTAAAATCGAGTGTTCCTAAAAATATCAATTTTAGTTCGTCACATTGAGGGATACAAAGTGACGATTTTGAAAAAATACATACGGGAACTGAATACTTAATCTATACTTAATACATGGTGTATTCAGTATAACTGTCGTACGTGATAGTTTATATGAAAATAAATAAAAAAAAGTTCTATACAACTCTAACGTTAACCGTTAAAGAACTTTTTGTATGGATCTCAATAATCACAGTTTGTCAAACAAAAATAATATAGTAAACTGTGCTTTTAAGCGAAATAATTTACTTCTTCAAAAATCACCGTTTTATTAATTATTATTAATAACAATAAAATATTATTTACAGTCCGTACGATATTTGTCGAGAATTCCAAGAAGACCACTGCGTCACTTTCTTGGAGTTAACCGCATTCGTCACCCGAGGTAGAAAGACATTGGCGGAAAATTTCAAGGCACACCTCTGCTGCGGTAGTCGGCACCCGAGGTAGAAAGACATTGGCGAAAAATTTCAAGGCGCGCCCCTGTGGCGGTATATTGTTACAGTAGTTCCGATAACAGAACTTTATTGGCTCTTTCTGTTCTTTGAATTCTATCTCAACCAATATCGTACGGACTGTACAATATTTTCAACGATTCAGCAATATCCATCTTCATCTGTCGATATTAGTGAGTCATTTTCTGTTGTTTTTATTATTTACCGAGCCACCTCTATTCGCATAAATGTTCAATTGTTAGTTAGTTGTTCATAAACTTTAGCAGTTCATGTCCTCCGGTTATTTATATGTATTAGTACTACTGAGAATATTTTTTGTGTAATATTTTGTTGACATTATATTATGTTTACCATACGTGAATATTAATTTATGGAAAAGTAAAATGCAGTTCGAATGAAGCACGACGTGTTTATTATAACCGGCTCCCGATAGACGTTTATCATACGTTATAATTATATTGTGATGTATATTTTAAATACAGGCAGTGTTTTTCCTCGCTGGTGAATGAGGATTGCAACAACAAACGTAGACGTAGAAGAACAGGTAGTCTTTCCGAAGTCAGTTGAACACGTATAAAAAAGCCTAGGAATAAAATTAATGAGTTTCATAGGCGTCCCTAAAAAAGTTTTCTGCTAAAGGTAAAAAATAATAAAAATTTGTATATAATGTGTACAAAATTTCTATTATATGTTAGTTAATTTGGCCAACAACATATTTTTGTTATTTATGTCTTCAATGTTCTTTATATAAATTATAAATTGTCCGCCAAACCAAACCATCACACCAAATTCCGCATTGTTGCACTGCACTGCTAGGCAATTTGTAGACAACCGAAATGTATGGCTAGTCGCCCAGTGCGGCTGTGTTTTTTCGCCGTTTGCCCGCGAGCGCATTCTTCAACTGGATGACCAGATCTATATATGGGCATGGCTAAATAATATGGGAAGAAGTTTTTAATTTAAGTATTTCAAAGCCGAGTTGCTGTGTAGCGACCGAACCTAATACATACCGCCTAGCTCTTTGGTCTTCAATTGATATGGGAAAGACTACTAAATGTGGACAATAATTTTGATACAAATACAAAAGAATTACCAATCAAACTGATGTACCTACCTAAAGTACCTAACAGTAGGTACATACAGTTCTTAAATAATAACTATTGCACTCTTGTCATTGCAACAAATACATGAGTTGACAGATTGACATTAACAGACTTTCCCTGAGGAACGAAGAAACGAATCTGAACTCGTTTACATGCTACGAAATTTTTAATTTTCAAGACACTCATCGGTGGGTTGATGATAATTCACATAGAGTTGAGCAGGTTACAGATCATCTAGTAAAGGAAAAGCGGTACTTGCGCTAAATTAAACAGAGAACACTCCGAGGGAAAAGGATGCCATTTCCGCCTGGATTTGAACTAAATTAAATTCCCAACACAAGACTGCTATGGACAAAATTGCAGTAATTTGGGAATTATTATAATATCAAAAAATAAAAGTGGACAAATGTACAGGGTTAGTCTGACAACTTATTGTGAGCTTATTATTGAAATTACAGAAAGTTTTTAAGACAAAAGTTTTAACTCTTTTTATGAATTTTTATAATACAGTATTAGAAAAAACAATTGAATAATGGAAATCACTAAATTAAAGAAAACAATTTTTTTTAATGGAACCCTATATATTAGTGCATACTTACTTAGCTTCGTTAAATTTTTCTCTTTTCATAAACCAATACAAAATATGTTGTTTTTAGTTTTTATTAATTAGGTATTAAAATTCTGTTAAAGTTAAGACTTGTTAAAGTTAAGAATGATTTTTATTACTATTATAAAATAAACAGATAACTTCAAATTTTTCGTTCTCACTAAACATTATTTATTTGTTAAAATAGTTTGTTATAGGAAATAAACTAATGATGATAAATAAACTTCTGTCAAAGTCATTTGTTTGTTCCGCGTGCCTCGTCCATAGCCACTGCGATCCGTCAGACATAAATTTCCCTCCTGTTTTTTCAAAAATAATTTTAAACTGAAATATATCGAAAAGTCCTGAACCAAACAGTGACATATTATATATTTTTGAAATGAGAAAAATTTTACGAAGTATGCACTAATATAGGGTGTTCCATTTAAAAAAATTCTTAATTTAGTGATTTCCATTATTCAATTGTTTTTTCTAATACTATATTATAAAAATTCATAAAAACTTTTGCATTAAAAACTTTTTTGTAATTTCAATAATAAACTCATAATAAGTTGTCAGATTATAGTGACTAACCCTGTAACTACATTTTTTTCCTATTATATCACATCACTTTTGCATATTTCATCAATGCAGTTGATATGCATCCGATCTGTTCACACGCAGACAATAAAACAAACTATTCTCAGCAGGTACGTTATACCTACGTCCCCTGCGCATCTCTAGGCGTGGCAAAACAAGAGCTTTTACAATATTTGATGACCTGCATCTTCCAACATAAACTTTCTGTTAACATATGGGTTGGTCTAGTAAACGATTATTTCATTGAGCCAATTATCCTTCCCAGAAAATTAACGAAACAAAACTATTTGAACTACACTGTCGAGCCCGTTGGAAGATGTTCCTCGAATATTGGACAAGGAATGTGCTAACACGATGAAGCACTTGCACATATGTTTGAAGGTGTGAAATATTTAAACAATGTGCTTGAGGATTGGACTACATCATTGATCATTGATCTACTCAGTTACCAGATATTAATCTTTTAGACTTTATTTGTGGTGTGAAAACTAATATAAATAATACCGCAAGTTTTCCAGTATGTACAAAACAGTTGAAGCCGTAGAGGACGTGCTTGTTTAGAATGTAGTGCTTCATTTGTTTTTCGCTATTTGAAACATTACGCCTAACCAATAATAATGTACATGCTGTTGCCAAATCAATCAGAATTTTAGGCTTCCTTTTTAAATAACATTGAAATGGATACACTTAGGATATATTCCGCTAAAGACTTGTGTTTATTTACTTATACCAAGGACACACTGTATATTTTCAATCCTTGATGTTTCTTGACCACCCAAAATATCTGAAGTGTTATATAAGAGCCTTACATCAGTAAAACTGGTTTCAGAAAAGTCGGTGGCAAAAGAAGTGTTTACGTTAGTGAGGTGGAAGTTAAGTTTATGCAGGAATGCAGCATGGTAAACAGAAGAATACGTAAAAAGTGAAGAGGCTCCTCTGTTGCGGTTTGTACAGTTGCACAAAACCGCGCGCTTAATGACGAACAGATGAAAAATCCGAATTGCGTTAATATTACAGCCAGAAAGTCTTTATTGTATTACAATAAGCTAGGCATCATGTACAAATACTTGAATAGTCACTTACGCTAATCAATATTCATATAATCACATAAAATATAATAGCATTGAGGCTAGAATTTAAATATATTGTCGATTCTATTAAAGTAGTTAATGTGTATACACTAAATATTCTTAATATTTATATTTTTTAAATACCTTTAAATGAGTCCTAAGGAAGATATTAATGTTCCAAATGATTGAGAAATTGTGTTACACAAACATATTTATTTTATTCCCAAAATTACGGAACATTTCTCACAAAAATATAAAAATACGATTTTCAATTGCAGGGCGAACATAAAATTTTACAGTACGCAGCGTCGTAGCTAGGCCAGGGGCGCAAATGTATCTTAAAGTAGGTACACTTTAAAGTTATTGTATTGTTACTCTTCCTACAAAATAAGTTTTAGTGGGCGCAAAATTAAAATCTTGCCCTGGTCGCTCAAGACCTTAGCTACACAAATGGTAGTACCTACACAAAGATAATAACGAGACATGCAACAAAAGTTATCTAACCACAAAGTATGTTTTTTTTATTTAGCTCGTATTAATTTCTATATTTTTCTTTAAATTATTGACTATTTTACTGTATAATATGGTAGTTTAGAAACAAACATTATTATTTTTTTAATTATGAATTTTTGAATAAAATATGTATCTATGTTTCTCTATGAAACTTGCCTTTAATTTTCTATCACAGAATCGAACCATGATCTTTATATTGGGTTCACAGAGAATTTTTATTGTTCTGAAGATTGTGCATAAAATTTAAGACAGGCAATAAGGACGCATCTACAGCCTTTTTTTTGTTTTTCAAATTTCCGTGTTAATTGTTTTAGTATGTGCTGTGATAAACAATTGACAATTCTAAAAAAAATTCTATATTTTGTATTTATTTTAATTTACTGAAAAAACTTAGTTGGTGTAATATCAGTATGAGAATTTACAGAAATAAAGCAAATAAATATTCTCTAATCACTGTTTATTTTTATTCCATTTTTACGAAGTGGTGGATATTTACAAATAAAATCTGTTAGACAAAGTTTTTTTTATATTCGCAGTATTCGCACATTTTTCATCGTGCACGTTCATGAGTTGGAATTTTCTTCATTCGTCTTTATGCATCGGCCATATTAGACGGATATAGTTTTTCTTGTTTGTTTAAATAAGCTGTATTTTTCATATGGTACGTAAATTCATCTCTAACGTTTTAAACGTGACAGAGAAATGCATCTATTTTATGTTGTTAAATCTTAAATATTCCGTACCAAACTTCCAACATAAACTTCGTGATAATATTTCAAATCATAAAAAAATCTTTTTTTAAGTTTGTCTTATTTATTATTCAGCCCTTGAATTAACAATTTCATAAGTTAGTACCATATAAAATAAGTACTTCGTTTCGAGTTAGTTTTTGTAGTTTTGAATTTTAAATCACTGCTTATATGTCGATTTCAATTTAGTTTGACCCTATCACATTTTTTTCACAAAATTTCATTCGCCGTTGACACAATAATTAAAGAAAAAAAACTGTGCTGGGATAAATTAGAGTCCTTTTTAATTCAGTATAAATATGTTTATTTTCCTTTCCTACTAGTTTTGGCTACTACGTCATCATCAGGGGACAAATATTACAACCATTCATTGGAAAAAAATTGCCTTCCTAAAACGACATATTTTTTGGATCAAAATGAAAACATCAGTAAATTTTCGTCAAGTCAAAAAAATATATACTCGTATTTCTCACATTTCATGTTCTTAAAAGCATTAAAAAAGAGCAAAGTACTTAAAGTAATATTTGATTATACTGCAGTAGCGGCTATACCTAAGGGCCACGCGCAGATCCCGCGATGCGGGGCAGGCCTCGAAACGGGCCCCCAAATTATTCTCACTCAAGCTCAGAACGATTATACGAAACAAATAACTGGAAAGACAAATATTTTGTTTATACTATACCTACTTAGTACCTAGTTAGTTTTAAATAACAGTTCTACTAGTAAGTACGTTTTTGTATTAATTGTATTAATTATAAATCAGTAAACAATATGTATAAGGTAATCACTCAAGTTATCCAAAAAAATTTGGCAATAGATGCGGCATGAGAAATGGAGTAAATATCTTCAATAAAATTTTTGTAAAATAGTTTCCGAGAAAAAATTATTGAAGTTGTAGTACATTCAAGCATTACATAGCTGGACAACTGTAGTCCCTAGCGTCATTCGCAGTACGCCTGGAGAGCCACGTGGCCTCAGCGACTCAGAATACTGAAATCCGATTTTATAATCATCGTTGTGATAGTGTTTACAACAGTTTTTTAGTAGTTAGTGTCAAAAATGGCTTGGGTGTATAGCAACTCAGAGTTGATGGATATCGTTTTAATTTATGGTGAAGCAAGATAACATTCTGTATTATGATGAAGCATTTGTGTTATTAGTGTAGCAAGACGGACCCAAATGCGTTTACACGACGCGTCGGTGGATAAAATTTTGAACAGTTGTTGTAACATAAGGTATGCCAAATTATTTTATTATTTAAAACCACAAATTAATTTTATTAATTAATAATAACAATAACGGCAAAAGTAGTTGAATTTGCTGATATAAAATGGGTGCTATAAAATTTTATTTATTTTTTCATTGCGAAAGTGTTTGTCCGTTTTTATAACACTTTGACGCCATGCCGGACGCATTGTGCTAGGTCAGGCTTTACAGTCGTGGACCAGTTTTAAATCATTTTCGAGCTGCCCTTTTTGATTTTTTCTTTACAAAATTGTATTTGTAAGAGTCCTTTTTTGGATCACCCTGTATAATATGAAATAATTTTGCAGGGGCCCCAAACACTCATCGCCGCCACTGTACTGTGTTAAAAATTATTTAATTTATTAAGCAAATAAAGGATTTTAGTGAAAAATCTTCAATTCACTTTAACAATAAAACAATTATAAAATAATATACATATAGTTATTCTATATAAAGAAACATTTAGAACATTTTAATAATTTGTCAGTAATTTGTTAGATAAAAATATTGAACTGTAAAGATGTCGTTATTTTTCAAATATAAAATATTCATCAGAACAAATTAATGTTTCTTATTTTTCATTTTGTGGTGTTTGAAAAATTATTTATAATATTAGGTGAATGATATATTGTGTAATGCAAACGTTAAACAATGCAAGATTTAACTAAATGTTTTGTGAAGCTGGAATGTACTCCCCTTCCCCCAACCTCTATTTAGTAAAAAACATCTTATCATCCTTTGCTAAATACAGTTATTGCACTATGCGCCAATAAATTTGATTAAAATTTAAATTTACAGGAAAAGTTTATTTGGAGAAAATATAGTAATATGTTTAAGAAAATTATAATCTGCAATTTTACAGAAAAAACTAACACCGGATATTTTCAATACGATGTTTAGTTCATTATAATTTTCTGTAATATTGTCAGTTGTTTTTTTACAAAAATTTAAAACATATATAAGGTATTCTGTTAATTTAACGTGTAACAAAACTACACCAACTTTTGACAGAAAAATTACTAGGTAATCCTATTCTTGCTGTGCATGAAATAACAGTGACTATAATTAACATGAGCCTTATTTGGGACACTTAACTTACATTGTTTAAAATTAAGGGAATTAAAATACTATTAAATATACCTATTTAAGTTTTACGGTGCATTCTTAGTTTTTACGTCACTTACATAGTTTAACATATACTAGCCATAATCATTTATGGAATTCAAAAAGTGCAAAATCACATGGTAATGTAAATTTGCTAATTTTACATTGTAGCCATGCGGCTTTAAGAGAATTGAGCAATATTAGTAATTAACAACCATGTACATATTAATATTTACATTTTAAGAGAAATCTACAATATCGCGCAACATTTCACCTAAATTCCCTGATTAATCCATGGATGTACGGGTATAACTGTGCATCCTCTCAGTGAAACGGCATACGCAACCCTACGACGAAACAAATTCCATTACCAACGCTTTAATAAGCGTTTTATGAACCCAATTATGAAACCGCGGAACATGGAACGGAAACTTAACCAAAACGAATTCAAGGAAACGGACACAATGAGGAAAACATTTACCTCCGCACGACATACGAGCGACTCCGCTGGGCATGGCTTATTTATTATTAAAACATGGTTGGAGTCGTTAAATTTTTACATTCCTCCACGTCATCGTGTAACTACGGACTACATTCGAAATTTAAAGATTCCTCGAACATCCCAGAGCTTCTAATAATACAAACGATCTCATTAAAATAATAATTAACAAGCACAACCAACGAACAAAAAATATCCGTAGAAGATACGCTAATAACAGTAGGTATTTTTCCCTCAACTAAATTCAATTTATCATACTTCCTAAAATGTACTATCTACACAAACATACCTCGGGAGTTAAACCGTTCAAACGACACAACAAACACAAAATTAGCACGCCACAAAGAAATGTTCCACAAAGCACGTGTAACAGCCGATCTTTTTAAACTGCCTACCAGAAGAGTACCTTAACCTAAACTGTCACGCTACCGGAAAACGTTCAAGTCTCCCTCAGGCCGAACTATCTGAGAAGGGTTCACAAGACCGTGGTAGAAATAGGGTCGAATGCAGAGTATAGGGGGTAGCAGTGTAACCGTAACATTAAATTATAATCCTTAGCAATAAGTAGAGTATTTAAAAAGTGAAAAGTGGCTACATATACCATCAAATTTCATTACTGGCGATGTATTCGCGCAAGAATGCTGTATTTAAATATGTAGAAATATACACTGAAAAATGTGTTTCATTTGTACAATATCTAAATTTGCAAATAGAACATATATAGGTACATTTCGTTGTAAGTACTTACCCTTTGTTCAAACGAACAACAGACACTATAAATTTGCACAAAAAGGAAAATGGAGGAAACAACGGCAGTACGACAAAACAGATGACAGAATGCATTAGCCTATGAGGCATTTCAGCATATGCACGTGCCGGAAAGATTTACATGAAAAACCATGTGATATACCGAATTTTAAATAATTTTATATTTTTCATAGGTATATTTACATATTGTTGTTAAAACACATTGTATTTTATTATATGTATAATATAATAGGGAATATAATATTTTTACAACGTAAATTTACGTAATTTAGGTCTAAACATATTTTAAAATCAATTTACACTAAATACTAAGTATTATTTAAGAAATTCAGTAAAAAAATTCTTCGTTATACGTGATATTACGCCCATTTTTTTTTCAGTGCGCCTACACAGTGTTCCATAGAAGGTTTGTGGTAACTCATGATACTATTACTAGTAATAGTATCATGGTGATTACTCTTCCCTTTTTAGTTAGACACTTTAAGTGTCTAGAATGTCTTGAAACTAAGCCTGCAATATACAGTGGAGTTTGGTTATTACCAAACTCCATTGTATTGCCAGTGTCTAAAATTAAGAGAAAGCTAAATAAAATAGGTAGTGTCTTACTATTAAAAATTATTCATAATTATGGTCTTCCATTGTCTACAAAAAACTATATCAATTTAATCATGTATAAAAAGTATTTTCATATTATTCCACAAAAAAACGTTTTACTTTTATTGCAGTAAAATTTAATAATATCGTCCTATCGAATTTTACCACAATTAATTTAAAATTCTTTATAGAAGTTTTATAATAAATATTAAGGTAGATCTGCCTTTGACATGTGCAGTAAGAGTCGTTTGTTACATCTGTAACTTTTACGTCTTTATTATATAGTGCAATTTTTTTAAAACCTGACAAGCCAAATTTTTTTATTTGAAGTGATAGACTATTATTTCCAAATGCAAAGTTGTAGGAAATAACTTGACTAGGACAAATTTTCAAATAATGCTTTCCGGTGTTGCCAGATTTCTTCGGTAGCTACTAAAACAATATTTCTTTAAATGGCAACACCGTATTTTCTTAACATAATTTGGCAAATCTTCAAATTTTAAATAAAAAATGTTATGTCACATTTCTTTATTGGAGTAGCCGTTTTAGAACAATCAGCAAAAACAACGAAAATAATATGCAGTCGGCAGCAATTAAAAGAAGCTAACAAGTAGGCCTTGGAAATTAAACAAAAATTGTGTTGTTTGAAAGAAACCTTCATTATTGTGCTGTCATTGTGTTATTTGACAGCTGCTGTATTTGAATGTGCATAAAAATAACGTTTTAATTCAGTTGCTAAGATGAATCAGTGACTTAATATAAAAGAGAAATCTTCATGTTGGTGGCTTAAGTCTACGCAATGCGTGCGCTGAATTCGGCGCAAGACATAGCGATTGTTTTTGCTAATTGTTCTAAAACGGTTACTCCACTAAAGAAATGTAATTTAATATTTTTTATTTAAAATTTGAAAATTTGTCAAATTATGCTAAAAAATACGNTTAATAAAGGCAAAAGAAGTTGAATTTGCCGATATAAAATAGGTGCGATAAAATTCTATTTACATATTTCTTTCCTTGCGAACGTTTTTGTCCATTTTTATCACACCGCCATGCCGGTCGCATTGTGCCTGGTCAGGTTTTACAGTGGACCAGTTTCCAGTGCCGTGCAAAAGAGTATTTTTAAATCATTTTCGACCTGCCTATTTTGATTTTTTCTTTACAAAATTGTATTTGTAAGGGACTCCTATACATCCAGAATTTTTCCAGAAGTTCTGAATCACCCTGTATAGTGCAATTTTTTTAAAACTTGACAGGCCAAATTTTTTTATTTGAAGTGATAGACCATTATTCCCAAGTGCAAAGTTGTAGGAAATAACTTGACTAAGAAAAATTTTCAAATAATGCTTTCCGACGTTGCCAGAATTCTTCGGTAGCTACTAAAACAATATTTCTTTAAATGGCAACACCGTATTTTCTTAACATAATTTGGCAAATCCTCAAATTCTAAATAAAAAATGTTATGTTACATTTCCTTATTGGAGTAGCCGTTTTAGTACAATCAGCAAAAACAACGAAAATAATATGCAGTCGGCAGCAATTAAAGGAAGCTAACAAGTAGGCTTTGGAAATTAAACAAAAATTGTGTTGTTTGAAAGGAACCTTAATTATTGTGCTGTCATTGTGTTATTTGAATGTGCATAAAAATAACGTTTTAATTCAGTCGCTAAGATGAATCAGTTACTTAATATAAAAGAGAAATCTTCATGTTGGTGGCTTAAGTCTACGCAATGCGTGCGCTGAATTCGGCGCAAGACATAGCGATTGTTTTTGCTAATTGTTCTAAAACGGTTACTCCACTAAAGAAATGTAATTTAATATTTTTTATTTAAAATTTGAAAATTTGTCAAATTATGCTAAAAAATACGGTGTTGCCATTTAAAAACATATTGTTTTAGTAGTTATTGAAGAAATCTGGCAACACCGGAAAACATTATTTGCAAATTTTTCTTAATCAACTTATTTCGTACAACTTTGCATTTGGAAATAATTTCAAATAAAAAAGTTGGCCCGTCAGGTTTTAAAAAAATTACACTGTATATTATTGGCTATATACAATTAGCTTTTTATTTATACGCAGACATGTTAAGTGTTGTTGATGTTCACCTTGGTTGTGAATAATTGTGCAAAACAACAAGTTGGTTTTCTTGAAAAACTGGGAAATATCGATACGATGTCAATTTTTTTATTTATCGCCACTTGATAGTAGTGAAACGTTAATCATATCTAAATACATAAAAAGTCATTTTTAGCAGTATTCTATTAGCCAAATTCCTTTATTGGCTGTACTTAAATTAAACATTATCATCTTTAATTTCAAAATTGTACTATTTTCGACCCATATTTATGCGTTTTGCTTTTTTAACTTTAATTAATGCAATCAATAAATAAAATTTATATTTGTAATAATTTATGGTACATATTTTTTCAGACAGGACAATTCCTAAAAATTTGTAGGTTTACACAAAAATATGCAAACAAAAACTACAATACACAGAAACTTTCGTCGAAAAAATACACAAACTTCCGTTGAAAAAAATCCGTTAAATTCCACAGTTTACTAGTACCTATTGTATTTCTTCAACACAATGACGTATATCCAATAGCAAAATAGAAAGTAAATGTCTGGTCAAATTAATAACTAAATAAATATAAATATTCCACTTTCCAATTACTTACGTATAAAAAATTTTTTGTTCAACAATTTCTCTAAGCATTTATATTTATCAATTACTACATTTATATACTCAGCCTTCATAAATGTTTAGTCAAGTAACCGTCGAGAGTCGTATCAATTTTTGGAATTAGGTAGTTTTGGTTTGGTCGCTCTGTTTCCCGTTAATTCTGGACATCCTGTAGAAGCGTTGTCTGTTAAGAAAAACAAAAAACTGCCGACCTTCCAGCTCACGTTTTTAGATATCTCGTTTCTCGTTGAGCCGAGCGCGACGAAAATAACTTTAATCATTCAAGTACTTCTAAAACTGGTAACATAATCAACGAGCTATTTCCCCTGCAGTATCGATTTAGTAATAAAATAATTGAGGCGAGCAGTTACAAAAATTTAATTGTTCGTCTTGGCCTCAATTAATATAAGAAGGTATTTCCTGCGACCAAAAAAAAAGTACAAGAATAAAACGTCTGGGAGACTGAATTTAATGGCAGCGAGGTTTGCGTAAAGTAATTCGCTATTTATCTTGCGCTTTTTCAGTTACTTAGCATCTAGTTATAAAAGCAACTGGGAACTTTTAAAAGTGGAATATGTTCCGAGAAAAATAATAGAAATTAAAGTAGTTCCCTGCTAGTTCCAAGATGTGTTCAGCTAAAGTAGTTTTATGCAAAGGAAATAGTCACAATGTGTCCCTAGTTACCCATTTAACAAATATTCAAATTGTTTTAAAATCATGTTGAAACCATGACGAAAATCGTTACTACATTCTATTATAAGCTGTAACACTCGAAAAGTTAATAGATTCTATTATCCCACATTGGCAACACGTTAATTAATATTGGGAAAGAAACTATAAAATTATGCGTACATACAGGATGTACCTTTAAGTGCGGGTCAGATTTTGAAGGATAACAGTACGTGTTCCTCAAAATTTGAACTATCACTAATCTACTAATCTGAAATTATTTGTTTTTTATAAAATGAATAGTCGACTTACAATTGTTTTTTTTTAATGCACTTAAAGATTGTCTACGCCGCCACTAGGCTGCACCCGCATTCATTTTTGCTGTTGCCAGCCTTCTTAAACAAACTGTATGAAATCAGAGCGAAACTACAATGGAAAATAATTTTCTAAAAATAGATTGCTTTTGTATGATAAAGGACATGTTAGTCAGCATATTTTCTTTTTATTTCGCGTTTTTAAATATAATTTTTCATAATTTACTCAATTTCAACTTTATGGATAGGTAACGTTACTTTGTAAGTAATACTAATTTATGTTTTAAAATAATTATTTTTGCTGTTTTATAAAATGTACATAATAAAAATGAATATAAATACTTACTAATCTAATAGGCTTTATATATTTTTAAAATTAACAACATACAACTTGTAACAAAATTAAACCGAGAATGATACGCACGAAATGAAAACTGTCGTACATATGAAGTACGGTTATGTATAAAAGCGCGTTTTTTTGGTGGGGATTGCTCTATTCCTCTGTTTCGTCGACCAATAGTTTTGCAATCACGTGCTTGATCATTCTTTACAATTTGGAATGCAAGTTATCTTTACACGTAGGAACCTGGATGATACATGTAATATAACATCAGGATGGTAGGTGGGCAAAAAATAAACGGTCCACAGTTATTTTAATTTTCAGTTTATCGATTTAAAAGGTGTTTGTAATGCGGTCGATAATTTCACGATTTTATGCGTGACGTATTAGTTTTTATTGGAATCGAAATACCACTTGTGTAGTGTAATTGTTTGACTTTATAAATTTATTTATTTCAGTATTTAATGCTGGTACGAAGTAAGTGTTTACGTCTTCATTGTCAAGTTTTTCGAGATCAAGAGTTGATATGGTTAGAGCCTATTTTTTGTCAGGAGAAAACGATGGCGTTGCAAGAAGACATTATCAGATGAAGTATCTCGACCGACAACAGCGAATAAGAAAATCTTTCTAATATAGGCAGAATATATATCTGAACAAAGTAAGACACACCATAATGCGACTCGTAGAGACGTGTTGGGATAGCAACAAGGATATTTTGATTATATTCTTCTTTTTCCTAATATTTCCCGCTTTTCTCTTAAATTATAATATTTCACCACAATGAATGCTGTAGCTCCTAAGTGTTTATGCATTTGCGGCTAATGTGTGGGGTTGTTCGAGGTCACACTAGTCTGTCCAGTGGCGGGACTTACCAATAAAGAGGGGAATTACAAAAAACAGAGTTCAAAAGAATTTAGATGTCAGGTTTTCGTTTAAAAAAAACAAACTTATAAGTTAACAACACATTTAATTAGATATATTTATTATCATCAATAAATCTGAAAACCATAGAAAGAAAAACTATGATTAAAAAAATGTATATGATTTTCTAGTTCTCTTTTTAGAGGTGATCACATATACAATAGTCATTTACCACCAGATATCGATAAACAATTTTCAAAAGAATTGAACTGCATGGTTGGTAAGCAGACATTAGGTTCATAAGTGTTTTCTGGGAAAACACGCATTTATTTGAATTACCAAAGCGAAACACGAATGTTGCTTTTTCATTTAAAATTAACTACAAAATAATAACTCCGGTTATGTATGTGTTACAAGTATTTTTAATGTAAATGGTGCTGTATTTATCGTAACAGTAATGCAATCATAATATATTGTATGCACCCGCAATACAACTAAAATTATCAGTAAGGTAATGAATATATGTATGGTATTATGCGTGTATGTATATTACAAAAGTGTATTAATTTTTCTAGGTATATACTTAGATAAACAGGTACTAAAGAAAATTAATAGTTTATAACTTCCTACCAATAAAAAATAACTGTACTTACTTTTCAGAAACATTTCCTGGTCGGAAATTTTAGAGAGGTGTAGTGTAAACTACTTATACCTTCATTTGTTAGCATAGTTAACAGCTTTCCTAAGAATTACTACTCGTAGCTTCATTAGTTGTCAAATCAATACGGATCCTACTTTGTTAGCTAAACCCATACCCGCAGTACACAAACATGAGAGAGTTTGAAGATTACATTCCTAAACAAACTTTCTAGATATCTTCTGGAATGTATGTATATTTAGACATCAGTCCGATTTCAGAGTGTATATGGATTAACAAAATAAATTTGTTTAAACTTTACTTCCTTCCATATTCAGACCAAAATAATAATTATTATTTCGCTTCTGTCATTTGACTTTATGTGGGATGCTGGTTTGGGTGTTTACGGAATCCGAAAATAATTTTTATATAGGAATAGAATCAATTCATAAAAATATAATTCCTAAATACTTTATATTTCAGCATATTCCATATCGCTCTATATGTGAGATAAGATTAAAAAATTCACAATCTTTAGATTGATAAATGTAGTTTAGAAAATTATCACAAACATGGCATTTAAAAAGTTTGAGATGGTCAAAGAGATGGAAATCCCAGTTACGTTACGTACAAAATCAAGGGGCAATAAATCCGGTGATCGTGGAGGCCACTCAAAGCTGCCTCTGCTCCCAATCCAATTCCGTAGAAAACGTTGGTCCACAATTAACGCATAATGCGGAGGAGCACCGTCCTGTTGAAAAATCAAATGATCTTCATCATACTCTGGGACATTTTCAATAATATCAGTCAAGGCAGGGTCAATAGCGTCTTCCAGTAATTGCAAATACATTTGGCCAGTCAAATTACCAGGTAGAAAAAAAGGACCCACCAGCCGGTCACCGAAAATTCCAGCCCATACATTTAATTTTTCCGGTTGCTGTGTATGCACCTCGTGAAAAACTCTTGGGTTTGAATCGGACCAATAGCGGCAATTGTGACGATTTACCGTCCCGTTCAAGAAAAAACTGCATTCATCAGAAAAACAGATGTTAAAAAGGAACTGTGGATCGTTCCCTGCTCGCTCACTCATTATTTCGCAAAATTGCAAACGGCGGTCATAATCATCCTCATGAAGTTCCTGGACTAAATGTATTTTGTATGGATGGAATTTATTCTTCTTCAAAATGGTTTGTATGCTAGTTCGATTGATCCCAGACACAGATGCCAGCTGCCTCGTACTTAATGTAGGATCAAGATGAACTTGTCCCAAAACTGCAACTTCACTAGCTTCATTAACTATAGGTTTTTCAATTTCTCGTTTTTTATTGGCTACGTTCCCTGTCTCTTGAAATTTTTTTACTAACTCTAGAACATACTTCCTCCTGACATGTCGATCTTGATGTTGTTCATTAAATAGCTGAGCTGTTCTATTCGCACATTTATTGTTCATAAAGTAAAGCGAAATGATATCTACCCTTTCCGCAATGGAATAAACCATAGTGTTTAATTTTCAAAAACACAATTAAATAAACTACCAACCAACGCTTCCAAATAATACTAGAAAATAATTTGGAATCCACTAATTTTACGTTCATTGTGTGTGTATAGCATTCATTTCTGTTTTTTACAATTGTGTTTTTTTTACGAAAGTGATAACAAATCGCCAAAAACCAATGTAACGCTAGAAATATCATTGGCGTACTTAACTCGAATGACTGACATTTTTACCGTTATTAATTGTTTGTACATAAGTTTCAACTTTAAAATAAAAATGTGTTCTCAATGTGGTGGAGTCAAAAATACCAGCAAAGAATCTAAAATCGACGGGTCTGAGCGTTTTTCTACAATCTTGACGCAGTTCCTGAAAATGGCTTATTTCGTTTTTATTTGGCCACCCTGTATATGTCGTGTACTATTGTAGTGTACCAATCCAGCTCCAGGTCATGCGGTTACCTGGCAAATATTTCGTTCATAAACAAATGCTGTATCGTGTGGATGCTGCATATCGATACATTGAAAAGCATGTCTTCATTAAAGCTAGGTATGGCACATCAACAAAATGTTTGTTGTTCCAAAACGAACTGTTTCCGAGAAAAAATACTATACAATGTTTTGGAACATGTTTAATTTAATAATAACAACAAGTAATCCAAATTAGAGCGAAAAACAGTCCCAAACTCCTATCGCAATCATTAAATGACTTTTTTTCTCGGAAAAGATTAATGATATCATAAAGAGGGACTTTTTCGTAAAAATTTTTTAATGATCTTTAATATTAAATGACTTAATTTTTTGAAATACCGCAAACAAGAACTGAAGTTGGAAACAAAGTTATTCAAATGCCTTTTTAAAAAAACAACTTTGATACATATTCAACTACATATGTATTTTCTGCTTACTTCTACCCTTGATTAATTCATATATTATGTTGTATTAGGGTTCTACTGCTAACTACCCGATAAAATCCGGCTAGCTGTGGGAATCCTCCCCGAAATTAATTCACGTACGCGTTATGACAGTTAATTAGTGCATCTGATGTAGAAGGCTGTCGGTTAATTACAAACCATTATATCAAAGATAATGCGCTGCGAAGTACAGCGCGATACAGTGTAGATTGTTAATTATCTACAATCAGAGCCGCCACTGTACATCGAGATGCTACGGATTGAGTAGATGGATAGAGCAGTTTTGAGTAAATAAACAACAGTTTATAAACAAACTTTGCTTTCACTCGTGTTGTATCTAAATCAATCCTACAATTATTCGATGCCGAATAGGCAGGACGCAAATAAGCGGGTGTAGGTAAAGAAGTTACGCCGGGTGACCCAAGCCATAAAATCACCTATACAGGGTGTTAATGAACTTATATAAAAAATTTAAAAGGGTGAAAATGGAGCAAAAAGTCAGTTAACTGATGTTACAAACTTGTATCGGTAGAGAAAAAAGCTAATTAAAAATGTGTGTAAAACTGTTTTGGAACTGCTGAAATACATGCATTTTGTCGCAGCGAGTACTTACAAAAAATTCTGTAACACACACTTTTTACGAGTTTGTACGTTTCTTATGAAGCCGGACAGTCAGTTAGTAGCACATTGTTGTAGTGATTGCTGAGCTATTTTTCGAGAGTACATTTAATAGACGTATATCCATATTTTCTTTTGAAAGTGGCGCATTTATTAAGCAATCATATGCTCATAATTTATGGTGAAGCAGACGAAAATTTCCACAGAGCTTGGCAAGTGTACTGTGCAAGATATCCTGAACGACGTGCCCCCCACATCGCGAACATTTGTTGCTGTAGCGCAAAGAGTTTTAGACATTGGTGAAGTAAAACCGCGTCGAGGTCGCGCCGGTGGCCCAGGGCGACCACTAAGAATCTTAAATGTTGAGGAGATGATTTTAGATCTCGTCGAAAAAGATCCGCATCGTAGCACCAGAAATATCGCACAGCAAGTAAATATTTCACATCCTGTTGTGTGTCGGACATTACGAGAAGCTTCGTTGTACCCATTTCATATTCAACGTGTTCAAGCGCTTACTCCCGAGAATTTTTTACGTCGAGGTTTTTGCGAATGGTTGCTACAGGAACATGCAATAAATCATCAATTTACAGCGCAAATACTTGTTACAGATGAAGCATGTTTCACTCGAAATGGTATACGTAACGTCCACTCACCACTGGACTATCGAAAATCAACACACAATACATCGCGGTAACTTTTAGCAACAGTTTTCAGTGAACATGTGGGCCGGTATCGTTAATGACACTTTAATAGGAACTTTTGAATTGCTTAGACGGTTAGACGGTGCTTCATATCTAGATTTTTTTGCAAAATCGCTTGCCGGAGTTATTGGAAGACGTGCCATTAAATGTTCGGCAAAATATGTGGTTAGTGCATAACGGAGTGAAAAGTGCTGTGTATTCCTCGGAAGTTCGTGACATCGACCAACTGCGACATCGTATTGCCGAAGCTTGTAATGCGATTCGAGAGGACGATGTTGCAAGTCGTGCGAGCGAATTGGATACGTCGCGCTGAAGCTTGTGTGCAAGCAAATGGTGGGTACATCGAACATCTATGAAAATCAGCAGTTCTCAAAAGGTGGTTCCTTGCAATGTTGAGATAAGTCAGATTTTAAAATTACATTTTACAATACAAATCCGATTTGATAGAACGAACAAATGGCAAAAATATATGACATAAGTTCTTTAATACCCTGTATAAACAAGTTGTCTGCCGTATTAGCTGTTGAATTGAATTAAAGTCAAAGTTAGCTACAGTCAGCCCTCAAGATTTGTGGTGTTCTGTAGCAACTGCTAAGAGATCAAAAGAAATTTGTCGGTTGTCCTAATTTTATATACTCAATCTTTGAGCAAAAAACAATCACTTTTTTTCAAAACAAACGTTACGTCCCTCGAAAACTAAGCGTCCTAAGATAAAAGTTTATGGACCAAAACACCTATTTTTCAATAAGAAATCAATTCCTGCAATTTCAGATTTCAAAGAGAAATCAATCTATATTTCTGGATGACCCCATCGACATTTCCCCCTCCCCCACAATGAACAGACACAAAAACAAAACTAAATCTCGGCTCACACGATGATTAATTAAAAACCTCTCTACCCCCACCGCGGCGGGCGCGAAAGATGCTCCGCAGGTAAATTAATTTCCTTCTTCCACCTCGAACCGAGATAAAGAAAATCAAAACGTCCAGGAAGAGGAGAGGAGAGGTGAACTCCCGGCAAGTGCACCTCCTCAAAGGGCCTCGCATATTTCTCCGGGCGTGTGCCGTCGCTATCGCTTTGGCGCAAATCCGAACGGTTGCCGCCATTAATAAAGTGAGCGGTGGGTATCTTAATTAAATCAAAACAATATGGCTACGTGAGGCCGAAATTAATTTAGACGGGATTCGCAGGTGAGATACGGGATGTGACCCGAAAACTAGCATCCGCAACGAACTTACTAAAATTTACAGGGGTTTTCGAATATACACAATGCCTTTCCATACTTTGTACTTAACTTTAAGCTGTTATTGTTGGAGATGGAAGAAAAAAGTTAATTATATATTTTGAATAAAGTGTCAGAATGTTGCACCATGATAAATAATAAACTGACTTTTTATACTCTATTTTAAAGGTATGAAGCTAATTCCGTCAAATTCGACATTTAAAAAAAAGTCGTCAAATAAAGTTAAACAATTCTAACTTTTTAGCTCTTTGGTTATTTTACGTCGGCATATTTCCGCTACTATGAACACCGACGCCAGGAAAAGAAACTCCCAACCTGTAAATTTTACCGAACTCGACTTAGTCATGGAATCTTTTACTTCCCCAACATTGTTTACCTAGACAAGGGGCTAATAGTATTACATCATTTTCTAGAGATGTTATGTCTTCCTATACAAACCTCGCCTAAATTTGTATAGCTTCTGTCACTAACACAAGCCACTAGAACGAGCATCGCGAGCCTTCACTCATAGAAGTACTAAATGCGATCGGCGTTGCCTGACTTTTCATATCAATGACATGAAAGCCAAGTCCTAGCAACATGCTCTAACCCTAAAAACAAGACTCCTAATTGCTGATATTGAGGGGAATAACTATTCTGAAAGTAGTATCTAGTAAACAACTAAACAATAAACAATTGTCCAACATAAAATCCATAAATGATATTTCTAAATATAATTAATACGAAAACACATATCTGATCTACTTAAAACGTTAAATAATGTTAAATTGTTTACTGTAGTAGGATCGTATTCCATGCAATGTAGGGCAAAAAATTGTCGGTCATCATTTTTAGAAAGTGTAAGATGAACCAATTCAAATTTAAAATGAAACTGAATGTAAAATCTGAAATACCGCTTCATACGCACTGTGTTCTGGTAGTAGCTGTAGTCGCCCAGGTGCATCGAGTGTACGAAGTGGTTGGTTATACGTCAAATATTAACCTGGCGAGCTTGGTCGTAAATCAGAGGCCGCCTCCAAAAAACAAGTAAACAACAGTGGCGCGTACAGAGGTGAAATGTAGTACATAATTGTGTGGAATTTAAAAATCGAATTGGATTTATAATAAATTACATTTAAAATAAATAGTTTATGAGAACAAAGGAATTTTTGTAGGAACAAGGGTGCCAGACGTGAACTCATCCTTTCGTCCCTTCATAATGTATAAAGAAATGATCCAATTTCTAAACCTCTTAAAACCGTACTGCACTGAATTCCTGGACAAGCAATGATTTAATACTTTGCATTGAATATGATCCTACTACAGGTATTGTAGTGGTTTAATTTAATGTCAGTTGGGGTCCATATAGTATCAGTAGTTGTTATTATTATTAGAATTTCACTTTGTCAGGTTTGTGTTTTTATATTATTATTAAAATAATTTTTTATTTTGGGTAATTATTATTTTGACCTTGACATTGACCTTCAAGGTCCTTTGAAGGTAAAATTTAATTTTTTTTAATAGGAACCTCTATTTTTGACCCCGAATTCGGAAAAAGCGCAGAATTTTACGTTTAAATAGGTACTTAAGGCCCTTCCTTGGAATGACCCTTAAAAGTTATTTCAAGGAAAAAATAAATAAATTACGCACCTGAATATCTCGTCAGGAAAGCCACCAATCCGAAAATAATTCTTACGAAAGTTGTTGGGTTCGGAGGGGGACATCGGATGGCGACCTTCAATTTGACCTTGACCTTCAAGGTCATTTGAAGGTCAAATCTGATTTTTTAAATAGGAACTTCTATTTTTGACCCCAGCTTCGGAAAGAACGCCAAATACGTTTAGATAGGCACTTAAGGCTCTTCTTTGCAATGACCTTTAAAGGACATACTTAGGTGCATAATTTAAAATGGGACACCCTGTATATATTTTGCTTACCTACATTTCCGGTATCTAAAAACATTGTTTGACTTCATTTAAAAAGGTTAAAAAATATTTTTTTTCTGAAATTGTACCCCAATTTCAGAGTCTAAAATACCGTATTCTAGTATTTTAGTTCGATACTAAGCAACCATTAGCAAGCAGTACGGAAATATAGGCCATTTTTTATCTGTATTTGATACAGTAAATACGCATAAATAAACGCTGGCAAATCAACTCACATCAAAAATGCATTATTTAATACATTTATGTAAATAACATTTATAGAACGTATTCCACATATTAAACGTTTATTAGTTATAACTATTTATTTATATTTATAGATATTGCAGTTTATACAACTATTAAAATTGACTGAACTTTATCCGAAAAATCGGCAACATTATTGTTGTTAAATATTTATTTTTCAGTAAAATTGTCAATATAGTAACAAACTGACAGTCGAACTTATCAAGATAGAGTCATTACCCTGATATACATTTAGATAATAGTACATATAACAGAACTTCTTACAATTTTTTACGCCGCACTTCGAGATAATCCTGTATTATATACGTAATAATTATAAGTATTCGCTCTTACTGTTCGTTTCACTTGGCTAGATCTAACTTTAAAACACAATTCGAATAGTCCTAGGTCGTAGATGAGTTGATAAAAGTAAAAGTATGGAATCTGCGCGTTCACTTAACAACTAAGACAGACAGTGTTGCCACATATATACATACAACAAAATAAAAAAGCGGGTACCGCACCGAGTTACCAAAAGAACTGAAGCTTTAAACTGCTTATTCAGCTACGTCTGCAGCAGCATGTAACGTATACTGATGTCAATTAACAAACATCGAAGTCGTCTGGCGACGAGACTAATCAAATCGGTGTTTAACTAGAGTGAAGTGATTACATATTAGCTAAGAAATATAATTAGTAATTAGAGGGTTAGCTTTTCTCAATAGAACTAATCGCGCGACGGCCAACAGATAAAAATTCAAACGATTTTCACTCAATATTGGGCATTTTAATCATTTTATTCATTTGTGATTATATTTAAATTGAAACTGAGTACTTTCACTCAAATATAGGTACTCCTTAAATAAATTCTTCGTAAACTCGTATTTGCTGCACATGTACCTAAATCAGAGTAAATGTCCTCATTCCTGAGTGAGCCCACCCTTTTTCATATCCTGATGCATTGTCTTTGTCTGTTCCCATCGTCCCATTAGATTATCTCGAGACCGTGGCGTGGTGGATGGCAGTATGGCGTTTGATGTGCTTTGAAGTTGGACAAGTATCGGTTTATCTGGTTATTCTAGTGAAAAATGCAGTGATTTGATTACAATAATTAAAGACAATATATTAAGTCGCGATTAATATTTGGTTAAATAAACGGATAGTTAAATTGTTATCTATAATTCGTATTTGTAACTTACAATATAGGTTATGGAAATTTATTCGTCCGATCAGTTCACCAATGTCTTTAATCGAGACCTAAAATATTGTCTCTAAAACAGATCTGTATAGAAACCAATGATATTTAAATTAAAATTTAAAGAGAATATAAACCAAGTATGAGTAAAAAATTATTTAATAATAGTTAAATTTAAATCATATTAGAGAAAAAGTCAACCCTAAATTGGTTTTAAATACTCAGAATAGAGTCAAAAGTCACTCAATTGATAGCAGTCACTCGGATTTGAGTAAAACTCACTCATTTCTGATGCAATAGTTTCACTCGGTTGTACTCATACTAATAGAGTGAAAATTTCACTCAATCGGGTGTGGACAGAAAATGATACATTATTGAGTAAAATTGGGGGAATTTTTTTTAAAGTGTACCGTTCCCTGATTTTGTTATATACGTCCGCATAGCTGCAATCGTTGTACATATTTCAATATGATATATATTAAGTATAGGTGATCAGAGAATTAAAAACCTATAAGGTAAAATAAATAAAACGGAATTATTTGGTTTGATAATGATCCGAAGGTTATTAGAGTAGATGTAGTTGAGGAAATAAATATTTTGTAATGTTTATAAACGCATTTTTTAAAGAAAACTAACGAAGAAAATGCTTGCCTTGTTCAGCATTGAAGACACTGTGTTTTCCTACGAATTTACAGGGAAGACTCACACTATAACATAATATGTTACATTCTTAGATAATTCAAAAAAGAAACACTGGACGAGACAAAAAAATATATACACTTCGCATTTTAAGCAAACAGTCCTGGAAAAGATTTAAATTTTTTTTATTTACTCCTGCTCAATGCAATAACACCCAGTAAGAGAACGAAAAAAGAGAAAAAAATTAAAATAACAAAAAAAATATGATTATACATTACAAATCATAAGACGGACTCCAATACATACATTTTTTATTAGAAACACCAGTATAAAATGTCAGTTAACACCGTCTTGTGCAAATGAGCAATGTCTCCACATTACGTAGGAAGGAGAGTAGTGTCAGGCCATCTAGCGGTTAAACGAACTTATTTCGGATATAAGTGAATTGGCCTACGAATCCGTCTATTTTGAGTCCAGGAATCTGTAGTCTTTCCACTGAACACATAGGTAGATACATAATTACCCTGTATAGCAGCGGAAATCCCGAGCATTGGGTACTACAAATCCCAGATTTCTAAAAATTTCTGACAATGTGATAAACACGGTGAAACATATACATGCATATGAGTTTAAAGATGATCTCACTGCATTTTCCAATGCGACGTTGATATCTGAATATTAATAAAGATTACAAATAAATTCATGATTTTTACAAGAAATTGAATTTTTAAATGACAATTGTAGCTTAATAATTATAATTTTTATGTTATCTATTCAATAAAAAATTATTTCTTTGAACTCAACTTACTAATTAGAGTGCCTCTAGTGTACTATAATGGTACAGGGGATTAGTATCTTCCATAATGCTGACGATATAGGTACATTCAGTACATGTGACAACCTGCGAGCAACCGAGGTCGTCACACCGGTTCAACGGATGCTGGAACGCTAAGATCGCGCGGGAGGAGGGAGACCACCAACCATCATGGTCTTGTGAGAAAGGTTCAGGTGCAAACCTTGAACCTGAAAGCCAGGCTTACACCGGCACAACAGATTTATGGAGGTTACGAAATCGTTCTTAACCGTAATAGAAGAAATGAAGATAGATTGATATCTTGTATGTTAATTCGACGCCATAAATTTCGTTTAAAAGAGCAATATTTCAACGAGCGAACTGAAATTCTGTACAATTACAACAGAAGAATTAATGGGAACATTTTAATGGCTGATAAAATTCTTGGAAATGTTACACAACCGCTAATGCGTAATCCTGAACATCATAGTTATTAATATATTTTCACTACTTCAAAGCGCAATGCAATGAACTTTCCAAGATGCTAATCTGCACAATTCCTATATTTCTCAATTTATAACTAAGAATTCTAATAAACAGAGTAAACCTAATAATAACTGTAGTATGCAGTGTCCTTAAAACTTTAAATTAGAAACAAGTAGCTTAAATAGCTAATTAGTACAAAATCATGTATATTTTGGGAAAAAAGTTGCTGCAGAGATATTTTTTGAATTTTTTAAATTACGTTTTCACGAAAATTGTTGATTGAATATCGGGTTTTGAGTAATTTGACCCCAATTTTCGAAATGGAACCTTGTGAATTTTTCATGTTAAAAAACTTTATAGGTTTGAAGTATTTAGGGTTTACTAAATAACAATAACATGTGTTATGACATCTGGCTGTCTTCAAAGGAATAAAAAGCAACGAAAAACGGGTTGACAGGCATTTTTAAATATGTCTTTCTTCTCTACAAAACAACAGACACCTTATTTCATTACAATGAAATATACAACGGACTTCTAGGTGAGGATTGTGTGTGTGTTTTCCTTATTCTATTTTAATTAATTTTGGATATTACAAATTAATCGTAGTTTAAAATTTGAAATTATATCGATTTTTTTGCTTTTTGCGCCGGTGACAGAACCATGAAAAGTTTAAAAAAATAACATCTAATTTTTAATTTCCTCTTAATTTTTCTTAAAAAAAACAGTGACAATGTCATAGTTGAGCCCGATCCTATATGTAGATACACAAATTGTTTAGAATGATATGTAAAAAAGAAACCTAATTTTTAAACTAAAACACTAGTCAGAATGAATGATTTCTCAAAAATCCATTCATAGGCCACCTCCCTTATACCATAGCCATCTAGCTTTTGTAATAATTTTTCATGATTCACACAGTCGAATGCCTTGCTGAGATCACAGAAAATCCCAACAGGGCACTCGCCTGCCTCCATAAGTTCAATAACCCTTTCACAAAATGAGTGTAAAGCGGTTGTGGTTGATTTACCCGTACAGAACCCATGTAAACAACATCTGTATCATATTTGTTGAGAAATTTTACTAATCTATCGTGAAAACAATATTCGAATATTTTGGAAACATGAAGGGACGGACACTGGCCTATAATTTTCCACATTATGACAATCGTGTTTTTTAAAAATTCCAATTTTCAGATAGTTTGGAAATGACCCAGTTTGAAACGACAAATTAATTAAATAACAAAGAGGTTTTACAATAGCTGTCAGAACTTTTTTTATGATGAAAACCGGAACGTCATCCGGTCCCGATAAATTTTAATTTTTTAATTATGTTTCCACTATTTTGCGATCTTGATTAGTTATCCAAGTCAAGGTTTTAGTGGGATAAAGATCAATAAATAAAAGAACACTATATTTTAAATCATTACCAACGTTTCGGTGTTATTTTACACCATCCTCAGGGCTCTAAAATACAAACAATGGTTTNGTTTTACAATAGCTGTCAAAACTTTTTTATGATGAAAACCGGAACGTCATCCGGTCCCGATAAATTTTAATTTTTTAATTTATTTCCTAATAAAATCAACAACTCGTCAGACGAATACGGTAGAATAAAAAAAGAAGGGTACAGTTGATGTTGGCTATGGGGTAGCCAACAATATTGGGTAGCCAATAATTATTATCAGTCAATGGAATATTCTCGATCAACTTAAGGGGAGCATCTATAAAATAATCATTGAAAATTAGAGCTACAGACAGTGGATCGGTACACAAGTCTCCATTATCTAATTTTATACTTTTATTTTTTACAATGTTAGACTTATTGGACAGTTCAGAGATTACTCTCCAAGCGGTAAGGGTTGGGTTATCAGAATTTGCAATTTTACTTTGATAGAATTCCTTTTTTGTTCTTCCAACTAATTCAGCATGTGCTTTTCTTGCGATTTTATAAAAGGGGTTCAACTCGGGATACAAAGCTCTCAAAATATGCAAGTCCTTCAGTTTAACACTGGATTTTCTTACAGCGTCATTTACCCACCACATGACTTTTCTTATAAAATTTCCGCCGAGGAAAACTTTTATTGAAGTGATATTAAAAAGTATTATGAAAACCTTCATATGCAATATTCATATCAGAAGTATTGTATACCATAGCCCACTGCTCTGTCAATAGATCTAATCGAAACTCTTCGATATTATTAAAGCTTCTCCGAAAGTGAGAAGCCTCATTGTCATTTCTCAAAATCGGACACAATATGTAAGTAATTCTTGTTCCTCAGCTGGTACCGTTCAAAGAATAAATTCAGGATATAGGGAAGTGGGTATGGGTGTGCCACAGGGCTCGATATTGGGACCTGTATTATTTGTGTTGTACACGAGTGAACTTAATAGCTTAATCTCCGCTGCATTCCCAGTTATGTATGCTGACGATACGTCGCTAATTGTATCTGATAAAACTGATGATGCACTGGCACTCAAATGCAACTCGGTCCTAAATAAAGTTAGCAATTGGTGTGGCTCTCACTCATTATATTTTAATCTCTCAAAAACATCTTATATTAGATTTCATAATTATCAGAAAGAATGTTCTAAACTAAATATTCAGGTATACAATTCTCCCATTGTCTGATACTGTCACAACCGTCAATTTTCTAGGTTTTACATTCGACTAGTGCCTAAATTGGAAAGAGCACTGCACCAGCCTAATAGCAAAATTAAATTCTCTGTGTTACCTGTTTAGGAACTTGAAATCAGTTCTGACGAAGTATCAGCTTATGAATTTGTATTACGCTCAAGTTGACTCCCGCTTGAGATACTGTGTATGTTTTTGGGGGGATACTACCCTATCACCTGGTGTATTTATTGCCCAGAAACGGGTATTGAGATGTATTGCCGATAATCCATGTTATCACAGGTGCAAAGCTTTGTTTAGGGAATTTGGGATGTTAACTCTTAGAGGATTATTAATTTTTGAACTGTGTATATATATTTTAAAAAATCGAGCAACACTCAAAATTAATAGGGACATTCACTTAATTAATACGCGTCAAAATGGTGACTTCCAGATGTCCCTATACATATAAATTTAATATATCACGAAATTATCCTAACTATCTTGGTTTGAAGCTTTTCAATCATCTGCCAGAAGAACTAAAGCGAATCCAGTTTTTTTAAAGTTTTAAATGTAAATTAAAGTTATTTTTAGTGGACAGGTGTATTTATTCTGTAGATGAATTTCTGTCGTCTTAGGTTAAGTAACATTTACTATTCCTATATATGTGTACACATGTCTTAAAGGGAAAATAAATGCATTATTATTATTATTAAACGAAAACATACTTTTACTATTATGGGAAATATATTTTCATTTATTTAATGAGTATTTTAGATCACATGGTGTTAGACCATTTACAAAGAGAAACATATTTGCTTGAAATGACCAATTTATTTCGGCCACTGATAGATGCCGGTAGCTACAGTTTACTGACAAATGGTTTGGTGAAACTAAACAATAGATATAAAAACAAAATAGTGGCGGCCGGCGATAATTAGTCATGTTTTGATAATAAAACATGAGACCCATACCGTTTTTTAGGGGATAATTATTATACACATATGCAGAATATTCACGACGAAAAAATTTCAAATTAAATTAGGGAAATAAAAAATTTAAACTGGGGGTAACCTTCCCTAAAATCTCGAAAAGGTTTGCACATATTCGAGGTGTACCCTTTTTAAATACCTTAAATGAAACAGGTAATAAAAAAAAAATTAACTTTTGCAGTTCATACAAACAAATACAAATAAACCAATAATAATAGATAGATAGAGGGTGTGAAAATTATATAAAAGAAGGTTTAATTTCTGAGTTTTCAAATATATATAAACCAAATGTAATCAAGATATCATTTTTGTATGAACTACACTTCATTTTAAATAAAAGTTGTCTCCCGACATTTTTTCGTGCATTCGTATCACATGAAACTTTTGCTTATAGGTAATACATATTTGAATTTTCAGTTTTTAAATTTCATAATGGATTTTAAGAAAAATAATTGAAAAATAAGAAACCTGTACCTCTCAGCTGATTCGGAAAAGGTATTGGGGGGAGGCTACCCTCACTTTAATTTTTTATTCCGCAAATTTCATTTAAAATTTTTTTATTATAAAAGTTGACAATGCGAGCTTAGAAATCATCTCCGAAAGAACAGCGTGGGTTGCACGTTTCATTCTCAAAATATGACAACATTTAATTTTCACCAGCCGCTACTGCTACGTACACATGCGATAGAAACCATCAAACATCTTGAAGATGTTGTTACATCGTGAACGATCATGCCCTTTTCTGAATGCGGTAATATTTCTCTAAATTAATGAAAACTCACAGATGTCAAACACTAATAGAAGTAGCGCTGGTATGTTGGTGTTCTCGCAGAGGACACAGTAAAAACGATATTTTTGTATTTTACGGTCGCGCCGGCATTGTCCTCCTTGGACGCCATAAAGCCGAAGCATGCTTACAGAGACAATTATCATTTGTTATGTGTCGCCGACAGTGCAGCAACACCCACACGTACAACTTCCGCCAGAGAGCACCGTTTGGTGGAATCGAAAAAGGTGCTAGTTACGTAACTTTCTACATAATATCTGTTTTCATTCAACAATGAGATAATAACTATTTATTTGGACTTTTATCTGATACTTCGAGTCAAGGTCAAGCTGGAAAGGGCTCCAAGGATTGCTTCATGGATCGTGATTCGTTCCGATCGTTTCGGACGTCAAGCGTCTCTCATCTCATATGGGTCGCTACATCGAAACAAATTTAAAAATGTCTCACGCGAGCAATACAAGTACCTATATACCAAATTAAAATATTTGTTAAACATTTAACGATTCGGTTTACATTAATTCACATAGCAGGAAATTTTCTTGTGAATTCAAATATATAAAAAGAAACAACGGACTTAGGTGATATAAATCAAACATTTGATTATTTGAATGGTACACCCTGTATATTTGTCGTTTTCTGGAATACGAAAAAAGAGAGAAATCGAAAAAACACAAATATACAGGACATTCCGTTCAAAAGCAAATAAAACAGTTTGATTTATATCTTCGAAATTCAATAGTCAACAGTTTTTTTATACAGGGCGATCCAGTCATTATGTCACTAATTTTAAAGGAAGATTGAGAAAAATGAGTAGAATACGCGTATGCCATTAAAAAAAATTTTAAAACGAAGGTTTATCGAGAGTGAATCTTGACCTACCCTATTCGGTCACTAACCTAGCTTTTACTGTGTTTTTAATCCGTAATAAACGACAAAACGTTAACGTTTTCACTATATTTTATAAGTGAATATGAGTTTTTAGTATTATTATATTAGTTCACTTATTTATTCTGTTTGTAGTACCTATACCTTATGGTGTGACTTACTACTTTAAAAGAGTAGTATGGAACCTACCTATCTAAAATGCAAGTACGACTAAAACAGTCATCCGTCAATTAATAGCACTTCGTTATTAAGAAGTTCGGATCCGCTGCACTTTGATTTTGAAACCAATTCGAGACGACTGGGGAAATAGCTGTTTCGCTTCAACGTTCGAACGCTTTGTAGTCCGCAGGCCGGCGCGTTCCCTGTTGCGAAGTAGGGCGCCGAGTTAGCGAGAGTTATAACTTATTTTTTAAAAGGTCACGTAATTTTTTTTTTGGATTTTCTCTCTATTAGGGCTTCCGAAAACGTGGTTCAAATTAATGACATTATGACTAAATCACCCTGTATATGTCTTTGAACTCGAAAGAAATTTTCCTAAAACTTTAGTCCACAAATTCTAATTTTAATATTTATATAGTAGAAATAAAACAAAAATGACAAGTAAAAATTATTTTTAAAAATATTTAAAAATAATAAAACAATAATCTGTTAGGGTATCTGCAATACTTGCAAGTATTCTGTCAAAAAATTTTAAAATTATATTTTGACAAAAAAAAATTAGGTTAACTATGGCTAGTGTATTACAAATAAACATTTAAGTAATAAGGGAATCTAAAGTTAACAGAAACAAACGGATAAAGATGTTTCAATTTTTGGGTCCTAGAATAAATGGTATTTGATGAATGTCCAAATCAGATTAAAATTGTCCCGTCCCATGCATTAATTTAAAAGTAAAATAAAATCATAGATATTGGAAAAACCAAGATTTTATATTAATTAATTAGTTAATACAAAAAAAAACGCTCTTTTTGTGGTATCTAACTAAACAAAAAATATGAAGTAGGAGATAGTTCTACATAATTACGAAACTATAAAATAATATATTAATTCTTACTTATCTCGGAGACTATATTATATATCAATATAATCTACGAAATGTATATTTTATTTTTGTATGTTGTGGTTACACATAATAATTCTGAATTATTTTGAGAGGTCTGTTTTGTTTATAAAATATGTATCCCAGTTATTGTTTTTGTACTATTAATAAACGATTTTATAATTTTTTAGATATGTTAGCAGTTAAATGCAAAAAGAAATCTAATGCTAGAGCTGCCATACTGGGTATTTTTATTGTTATCTAATTTTTACTCAGTGGGTTCAGTGGGTGTAATATGAATAATTTCAATTATTTTGGCAGAAATATTAACTATAAAAATTATAGCATAAAACAAGTATTATTCCTGCGACGTTCATTATAATTTATTTACTTATATACGTTTATTTCTCTAGAACTCAACATATGACCATTATTTTTTATTATCTACCTGTTCCTAATGCTTCACGTATAAAAATCCAATCATTCTGCATACAAGTGAATTGGCATTAGGTACGTCTCCTCAAATTTTAGCTAAAAACAGATTTTAAAAATTACTTGAGCGGTGTCGATTTGTCTAGAATTTTTATAGATTTCTCGCAAATAAAAAGTGTAACAAAAAATTTTCATTACAATTTACAAGATAAATTCTTACAGTTTAAATGCCAAAAATCTGGTTGTTACGACTAAATAAATATTCTACAAATTTCATACTATGAGAAAATAATTCGAAAAAAGTTGTCATCGCCTTTCCATCGTCTTCGAATAAAATTCACAAATGATACAAACACAGTTCAATTAATTCTTGCGATTTGTCAAACAACGCGAATTTTCAGAAGTCCACGGAAACATTTGGACTGATTCCAATTCGCTGCCTACCTAATTTGCGCATTTTATACAGTCATTCGCTCGAACGAAAGTACAAATTAACCTCGAACAATACAGAACTATTTGTCTACTCCAGATGTCCCATTCACCGCCGTCTATTATCCTCGTATATCGAGTTTTTCCATTTGGTTGTTCGCTTACATTGATGACTGATGATGCGAACGTGGAAGGTAGATATGTCAACTCGGCCAAAGTGATATATTGGCCCGAAATATTCATAAAACCGTTTTCGGATCATTATTTACCGTTCAGATCGTCGATAGAATCCAATCGTACGGTCGCATAAAAAGGGACCCGTTGAACAGACAATAATTTTTTATTTGGCTTGGTTTATTTGCGCTTTTTTTATCGTAATTTTACTGCAAAGCAGGTTCAAACTCAATGTGACACTTTAAACATGTGAACGGCGATATAGGTGCAGTAAAAAACGGAGTGTTAAATTTCATACTGAAATAAGAAGTTTTAAGATAAATAAGAAAGTTTATAAAATATTTCCTGAGTGTAAGCGTAGGCATAAAAGAACAGTATTACATGTTTACATAATGCCGCAATATGAGTCCCGAGCGGATTTCGAATTTTCACTCATGTTTCCAAAATACATCAATAAACATTCAAAAAACCGTTCACGGGGCACAAATCCCGCCAAAAGTTCGAGACCGTAGACAGGAAATCACAAACGACCTAAGTGCACATTGGAACAGACACATCAGTTGTAACAAACGATTCTGACAGGGCCAAGATCGCTGAGCCATCGCCGGCAACAGATAAAGAAGCGAACAATTTTACTACAGTTTCGGATTTTCAAAAAGTGAACTAATTCAGAATTTTACGAAATTTGAACTGCAACAAAACCTTAGCGTCCACATTAACCTAAATTATTTTCAGCTCAATAATATCTCGGAGACGGCCAACATAACGAAATGGGCGTTTTTCAGGAAAGTCAAATTTCCAATCTCAATGCGCACACCACTGTATGACTGAATACATTCCACATTTTTTTATAAATCAAAACTTAGTTAAAAACTTCTCTAAAATAATTTACGAGCTCTAACTTCCCACAGCTCCCGTAGCTCATCTCATGACATCCAGGCATTGCCCAGTCCTGCGGTGAAGATCCAAAGGGATAGAGCTCCTAGAGCTTCCACACAAGCTACTAAAGGTTCTATACCAGGCACTCCAAGGAGGCTTCACAAACTTCAGTGTTCCAACCAAGCAAAAAAAGACAATGCTAAAAAGACACGACAGTGCTAACAAACACAGAGTTCAAAGTACCACAAAAGAAGGCTAAGTCGAAAGTCTGCCACAAAAAAAAAACTATAGAATTTCGAAGTGTAAGTGCGTCTTTAGGTACAAATTAGAAAATGGACCAAGACAAGCAACAATCAATGGAAAGGGCGACAAAAGGAAGCATACCATCATCCCAGTAACCTCTTCGTAACCGGGCAGGAGATTAACCTCCCGAAATCTGAGGATTCGGGTATTGTCGTTCAACCCAGTAGAGGTAAAGTGGTGCAAGACCACCTTTATATACCGCCGAAGAATAAACTCAATCATTATATCCAAGAAAAAGTTTTTGAACTAAGTGTAGGTAAGTATCATTTTTTATCGTGGTACTTTTATTTTGCGGTAGGCTTAGGAAAACATATGAATTAAATATATTGAATACAACACAACTGAATTTTTTCCAGCGAAAAGTTGCCATTAAGCGAGTAACGATGGATATAACTGTAAAGAAAATTTCACTCAAACACTCGATATTACTCAATAATGTATCAATTTCTGTCCACACCCGATTGAGTGAAATTTTTACCCTTTGGCATGAGTAGAACTGAGTGAAACTATTGCATCAGAAATGAGTCAGTTTTCCTCAAATCCGAGTTACTGCTAACTATCAATTGAGCGACTCTATTCTGGGTCCAAAAAAACCAAATTAGAGTTGATTTAGTACATTTTTAATTAACTATATATTGAGTGCAAAAATAAATCCCTCATAATTGATTAAAATTAGGCTATGCATTGTTGAAATTAATTCACTTCGCGGGGTCTCGCTTCCTGTCCTGGCTGAGACCCGCGACCCGCCAGCCGAGACCCGCCGCCGCCGGCTAAGTCCTGTTCTCCTGGCGCTCACGCTTCTCTTGAGCATCTAACCATAGTTGATGGGGACATCAACTGTGGTCGCGATTACAGAAGCAACATGTAAGTGGTGCCATCTTCACGGCGTATTTCAAATTACTCGAAATTAATATACATTTAAACTCACTCAGTATTGAGGACATTTACTCTGATTTAGGTACAAGTGCACCAAATACAAGTTTATGTGAAGAATTTACTTAAGGAGTACATATATTTGAGTGAAAGTACTCAGTTTTAGTTTAAATATAATCACAAATGAGTAAAATGATCAAAATGTCCAACATTGAGGGAAAATGTGCTCAATAATTTCACTCAATGGATTTACTCTGAACCTTTATTGCTTTCACTCACACCGATTTTTTTAGTGTATCCGTGAAAGAATAGGAGCCAATAGATAACATTTATCAAATGAAATATATGCCTCACACAACATTTTCAGTTTATTTTCTGTTAAAAAGGGCATTTAGATTCACTATCTTTTTATATGTTATCTTTTTATTTTCTATGTGTCGACATGTGATTTCTAGAAGTCACTTCTGTTACCAGTCTTACAGGACCATCATGTCACCACTCATTTTCCACTAATAGTGCTTAACTAATAGTTCCCCGATAGTATATTTATAGGAACATATTATGACAGGCTAAATAATAAATGGTGTACATCAATAGCAATTAGTCAAAATCAAAAGAAACGATAACATTCGTATATTCAAAAAACGAATTTCTGCAACTGTTCCAAAAATATTAAGTAACACAGATCTGTCACTGTCTTAAGTTTTGGCAAGACGAAAAATTTGTACTAGCAAAAAATTTTCAAGGTTCAAAAATATTTTTGGAAGACAAGCCATATGAAAATGAAAGTTCAAAATACTCGTAAACGATTCCCTTTTTATTTTAGCTACATTTTTTCGCTTCGACGAAATCTATAAACAAAACTAGAAATAAATAATGTGCACAGAATTATGATGTATACTAATGTTAAAAATAGATATGATCATATATTCTTTTTAAAACTCGAAATTAATATTTTATTTTATTGCGAAATCTACATCTATCTGTAAGTTTTACAACATATTACAAACATACGTAATTAACTATGCTGCTTCTTTTGTATTGGCTTTGCTTCAACTCTAGTATGATAAAACAACAAAATAGCTTCGACTGGTTTCACATTAAGCAAGTTTTTTTGACGGCTCCAGTCCCGATATAAATACAGTGTTCAGCAAGGACTTTTTAATTAAATATACAAAAATGAACATGTTAACCTTTAAGACGCATTAACATGCTACAAACTGCGTGAATACTTTTAAACTAAGTAAAAAATTCAGTAATAAACGGAATATCCTAAATTGAAATTATATTTCGAAAATATCTGGTACAAACAATCTATTACTACAACTTTTATTTGATTATGGTGTCATATTCTGGATTTTTTTTAGAAGATTTTTTTTATATGAACGTCATAGCGCAAAATGTGTTCGGAGTTCGGAACTAATAAAAAATTGTGCGGTGCCATCTGCTTACTTAGTTAAAATAAATCCTAGCTGGCAAGCGGAGGCCAGCATATATTTATTGCCTGTAGCAAAAGTCCATCAGCGCAAAATGCACGCATTTCCTTAGATCATTATTTAAAATTAGACGTGACAAAAACAAGTTTTATAGTACACAATGTAGGCTTTAATTAACACTCTCGTACTAAACTCCTGTAATAAACTGTAATAAAATACGGTTTTACATCAGACGAAAAACAAAGAAAATTTCTGCGAAACAAAACCAATAATACGTAATATTTTCAAAGCAAATATATCGTACGAGGTGACTGATCGAAAGATGCTTCGCTTCCTGACATGACATATCCGCAGGGTATTTTGACTGTAACGTACTCACGTTTGGCACCCACTCGTTAAAAAGCTGAATAAAGTTCATTCGCTCGTGTAACGGCCTCTTAAGGAGGTTTATCAGGTACGGAGGTACATCTAAAGTCTAACGAGAGTTTCTGTAGATTCGCTAGTGACTAAAGTAGTAAGCCTTTAAACTTTTGCCACCACGAAATAGATTGGCGCCATCAGTAGGTACTTTTTTTATACTGTCCATATTTTATTAATAGATAACTGTTTTAAAATTTATCTTCAAAATAGTTACTTTTGTGTCTAGAACGTGAAATGATACTTTTGCGTTCAAGAATAGAAGTTATTTTTCCGAGCTTAGCGAGGCACAATGTCCATTCGAGAACGCAAAACATTTCCCGTTCGAGATGCAAACAATATTTTTTCGAAAACTGCAATAAATTAAGACAATTGTGTTATATACAACAATATAATTTATATTTGAAATCGCTCGAACGGTGTTTGATTCAAGATGGTTTAGGTGCGGTGACTACCATAACGATAGCAACGTAATAAACAATAAAAATTACAATTGAAATACATATTCTAAGAGTGTTTAATTCAAAATGAGCTCGGAAAGATTTACCAGGGGAAGTATTGGAAGCGGCACGAAGTGCTGTTTCACAATTAATCTCCAAAAAATCGTGAGATAGTACGAGATTTGTTTTGAAAATTTGTAGTTTTACGTTTTTTGAGGTGGCAAATACGAATATGCAAATAGTGTTGGGGTTACATCTAGGGAGGGGGCGCTAGTTGTACTATCCTGTCAATGTAAAAATATGTCTAACTTTTTATATTTTACAATTTTGAATTTTTTAACTTGAAACTGTTGAACTACGTTCAATTCTACATAAAAAAGGTATACTTGTTACAAATCAATAAACTCAACTGTTTTCGACAGACATTTTAAGTTTTTGAGATTCGACGGGAATTAAATTAGAAAATTATTTTTTCCAAAGTAGTAGGCATGAACATAATAAATTGACAGCTATTGCTACAATACATTGTTGTTTTCTACTCAATTTGATTATGAAGTAGTTTTTTCCTTGTTATTTTTTAGAGAAGAGAATATCTTAATGAAGGCTAAGAAAGTGCATTGAAGTTGCTGGTAGTTAGTAATTTGTTAAGATATGCATAATAAAATCTTTAATCGCTGTAATGTTTGTCTTAATTCTTAATTCAGGTTTGGTATCTTAAGACCTGCTAATTTTCTAATTTAATTCCCGCCGAATCTCAAAAATTTAAAACGTCTGTATCTCGAAAACGGTTTAGTTTATCGATTTGTAACTAGTATACCTTTTTTATTTAGAATTGAACGTAGTTCAATAATTTGTAGTTAAAAAATTCAAAATTGTAAAATACAAAAAGTTAGACAGATTTTTACATTGATAGGACAGTAGGTATAACTAGCGCCCTCTAGACGTGACCCCAACACTGTTTGCATATTCGTATTTACCTCCTCAAAAAACGTAAAATTACAAATTTTCAAAACAATCGGTCCATACATACTTAAAATATAGATAAAAAAGGAAAATATTTTTTCAATTTTAACACCCTGTAGAACGAGAAGAAGCAATAATTGATTAAGGCATGTTTGGCTCAATCACTATATTTTGACGTTAACAATATGCCATTAAGCTGTTTACCATTATTAATGACTCACCCTGTATATTTGACTTCTAGATCTCTTTTTTCACAGATTAATATCAGTCAGGCGTAAATGATGCCATCTAGTGGTGACATTGCAAGACTAGTAGTAGAAATGACAAACAGGGTCAATATGAAAACACTTCCTTTTTCCGCTGTGTGGTGTTCAGTAATTCGTCAAGCGGACGTGTACGTTTGAATAAATTTGCATGCAGCAGGATGATCTAATTTGTTGCGATAAATCGAACGTAAATAATTGAGTTTGTTTAATTACACAATATCGAACGGTTAGCGTAAATAATTAACGCCGAATTTTGTTACGAACGTGTTAATATGGTGACGTCGTGTTTCCCTTTTGATGACGCGCCAGTATAATTCGATTCTAATATTAAAATTCAACGTACGTCACTGTCCCCATTTGCTAAGTAATTTTTAGAAAACTTAGATAGAATGAACTGAAGGATTGTCAAAGGAGGCGACAGTTTAAAACAGACTTACTGTGGGTAGTTCGATTAAAAATGATTATCTGCAATTTAAGCTTTAATCTAAACTTATAATTATACATAAAATTATTTATAACCAGTGAATTGTATTACCTATAATGGTACTGACAATACATAAAACTAATAATGAAATTTTTCATGTTGGAGCTCTATCAAAATACCATTAACGCTAATAATAGTTATTAATATTAATATTATTACTAGGAATTATACAAACGTCACTGAAAACGAAGCAAATTAAAGAGGTGGTAAACCGCGACAAACAATGCTGTGGTTTTAAAATTGTAATAATACATTTATTTCATATATTATGTACGATGTAGTTTTGAATTATAATTCAATTTCAAAGAAATTCAGTTCAACTTTGCAGCATTTTACATTGTAATCAATAATTAGTTTTACCACTTAATAAAATGGTATGGAGGTTTAGCAACAAAAAAAACCTTTTAGTAGTTTTCCGTGCAAAATGCTCCATCTGGCGAAATAATGATGGAATAGACACCCATTAGTAATATTTTGTTTTCAAATAACAGCCCAGGGGTTAGGGCAAGGTAATTCTATATCTTTGTATTGATTACGCTAATGTAACCGTAACGAAATAGAAAATATGTTGTGAAACTCTATTTACTGATTTGATTGAAGGGATATGTAATGTATGATATTTTTTATGATTTTTAATTACGTAAAAATGTATGTATACGATGTCAGAGAAATTTTTTAAATTTATTCCTGAGGACTGTACAATATAAACGTCACATTTTCTTTGTAGTAGAAAAATTTGATAAAAAATGAATCAACGGCATCGAAATGACAGGGCAGAACTGTTTTATACCCCCAGTAACCAGTAAATAGCTGATAACAAGTAATTAATCAAAATAATATGTTTAAACATTATTAATACAAAAACACTACCTGATATTTTGAAATTGTTAAATAAATTTAACTAAATAATAATTCAAAGCATTTTGTATTTTTCTTGTTCTCTCATCACCTGTGACATGTAAAAAACACTACTACAAAGACATGTTTATGGTTCCACATCAATGCCAGTTGGGGTGTGTAGCCCATAAAATAGTTGGTTATCGCAATATCAGCAGCTAGGAATCTTGTCTGTGAGATTAGTCTTTTGCCTACTAAATCTTTTGCCTAAAAAATTTCATAAGATTTTTTAAAAACCTTTTTTTTAAATTTGTTTGAATTAGCCTAATAGGCCTAAAATAGGGTGAAAAAAAACTAAACAGAATGAACTCTTTACGGTTAAACATCCCAAAACCATGATAGTTAAACATCATTAGCAACGGAGAATTGGTGAAAATAACTTAAGTCCACATCTTCAATGGTTCTTAAGTAATACACTAATCAAAAACGGTGTTCCATTTCCACTCTTTAAATGATCGTAGACTACTTTTTTGTATTTTAAGTAGGAAACTCATCGTCGAAAGTTTGTTGTTACGTCCTTGTTACATCCAAATCATATACAGGGTGTTCTAGTCAAGAATTAGCTATCCTTGTTTTTTATACAGTCATAATGTCATTAATTTTGACCAAGTATTCGCAAGGCCTAATACAGACAGAAAATCGAAAAAAAATACCTCGACCTTTTAAAATATAAGCAAATTACCCCTTAACTCCCGTTAATTCGGCGCCCTACTCTGGAACACGGAACACTCCGGCGGACTACAGAGCGGTCGAACGTTGAAGCGAAACAGCTGATTTCCCCAATCGTCTTGAATTTTGCAATTGGTTTCAAAATCAAAGTACAGCGGATCCCAACTCTTTATTAACAAAGTGCTATCTATGGATGAACGAATGACTGTTTTTTTATCCGTACTGTCATTTTAAATAGATATGTACTATACTATTGAAAAGTAATAAGTCATACAATAAGATATACGTACTAACTACAAACTGAATTGAACATAATACTAAAAATTCATATTCAATTATAAAACAGTGAAAACATTAACAATATTAAAAATACTATGTTTAATAGTATTTTTAAATAAAAACAAATACATAATAAGAATAATAATTGACTTCGAATGTTAAGTTAGTATTTTTTTTATTTCAGTGTTTACTAAAATTAAAAAAATACTAACCTAACATTCCTAAGTCAATTATTATCCTTATACAGGGTGAGTAATTAATAATGGTACACCGCTTAATGGCAGATTGTCAACGTCAAAATATAGTGATTGAGCCAAACATGCCTTAATCAATTGTTGCTCCTTTTCGTTCTACAAATATTTTCGATTTTTTGCTATATTTTAAGTGTGTATGGACCGATTGTTTTAAAAATTTGTAGTTTTACGTTTCTTGAGGTGGCAAATACGAATACGCAAATAGTGTTGGGATCACGTCTAGGGATAGCTAGTTATACTGTCCTGTCAATGTAAAAATATGTCTAACTTTTTATATTTTACAATTTTTAATTTTTTTTAACTAGAAATTATTGAACTACGTTCACTTCTAAATAAAAATGGTATGCTTGTTACAAATCGATAAACTCAACTGTTTACGAGATACAAACGTTTTAAGTTTTTGAGATTCGACGGGAATTAAAAAAAGGAGCAACAATTGATTATGGCATGTTTGGCTCAATCGCTATATTTTGACGTTAACAATCTGCCATTGAGCTGTGTACCATTATTAATTACTCACCCTGTAAATTTGTTTTTATTAACAAATAAATAATATTTGTTAATATTTAAAATGTCAAATAAATATCTTATTCATTCATGTGTCTAGGCAAAAAGCTTAGTTTATTCGTTGACGTTCACAACGAATTAAAAATGCATTAAAAGCTAGGTTAATGACCCAATATTACGGCAGATCAAGATTCACTCTTGATAAACCTTTGTGGGTCAGCGGTTAAGAGCGGTTCGAAAAGGGGGTTTAAATAAAAATAGTTTTTTTCCGCCTAAATATACATTAAAATTTTTTTTTAACCACGTATTCGTATTCTACTCATTTCTCCCTATCTTCCTTAAAATTAATGACACAATGACTGAATCACCCTGTATACTGACTGATTTTAACGCAGTTTTTTTTGTTAAGGAAATCTCGTCTAATGCGACAGGGGCATGTCCGTTCACTATAATTTGCAACCATGGTCAAATGCGATGATTGTTTTGGTACAAGATGAGATGAGATGTGTTATTAATGTGTTTTTTTATTTTTACTCAGGATGACCAGAAATGTGAATATGTATACAATTTTTGTAGTGTTATACATAAAGAGACTGTGTTTTAATGAGGTTTTTAGCTGTCCATGATATATTTTTAAAGAAAGAACATTTTTAAATGTTTTTCATTTAATTAGTACTAAAATTTTCATATAAGCAACAGTTAAGTAGTTTGTTCATTGTGATCTAAATACTTTTTTAAGACTCAGCTGGAAAAAGAAGACTTTTATGTTGACTTGCAACGCAACCCTGTACATATTCGAAAAAAATAAATAAATGTTTTAAAATTATTTTTAAACTTTAGACGAATTGATAATTTTATTTTGGATAATAAAATCCTGGGGCATAGAAAATATAAATATTAATCGAAACATACTTTTTGCGTACACCAGAATTTGGAAATATCGCATTTAACATATTCAAATACGCCTCCTCCTTAGAAAACGCCATATAGGTAGATCATCAGGACTCTAGCGAGAGAACAACGCTCTTTGTCGGTGTCTATTTTAATTTACTTCTATTAGTTATTTCCAGACTTCCGGTTCGGCGAATATCAGATCTGATTCATCGCCTTAATAGCGCGTCAGATTAAGGGTAAAGACTGCGAGGACGCCAGAAGGTATATCCGACGTTGGCAAAGTCATTTGTTTTTCCGGAAATTAGTTCCCCTCGGATCGCCGAAGGAAAAATATTCACGATCCATAACTCCCTACATAAAAGTGCAATGAACGGTCGAAGCAATGCAACTTTGTAGACATTATTTTTCTTTAGGCATTTTGTACAGGTACACGGCCTATGCAGTAAAAAATGATAATATATGCAAAAAGTATTTTAACTTAAAGATAGTCACCTCTAATTATAATTTTTACAAGAAAATGAAAATTTCTACACCACAATATGTTTTATCAGTGAACTATTTGACATTTGCGATATTGGTAATGGTAAATTTAATTTTTAGCAGCTTTTGGGTAAAATGTTTTTACGCTCAAGTGTGTGGATAAATACGTGAACCTTAACATACGATTTTTTGCCGAGAAAAGGTGAACAGAGTAGCTACACAAAAAGAAATCCGAACTTAAGAGACCCACATATCATTTCTGAAGGAATTCGATGCGCTGAACACGAACCGTAGTCAAAATTCGGAGAAAAGTGAAATTTTTGGATGAAAACGTCCACATCAAAACTGATATTTTCCTAAATTTTGTCCAAATATATTATTTTCGTAGCATTTTTAGGCGCTGAACACGATGCCATTAGTAAATTTATCCATGGCCTTAATATTTCACAGAAAATCCATTATTTCGATGAAAACTGACCCAAATATGGGTCAAAACTGATTTTTTTCTAAATTTTGTTCAAATATATTATTTTTGTAGCATTTTTATGCGCTGAACAATATGTCATTAGTAAATTTACCCATGACCGCGATATTTCTCAGAAAATCCAATATTTGGGTGAAAAATGGCCCAAATATGGGTCAAACATTATTTTTCCTTAAATTTGTTCAATTTTCATAGTATTTTGGCACAAATATGGGTCAAAACATATTTTTTCCATTTGTCCAAATACACCCATCACTTTCGTAGTAGTGGCCAGTTTTCAGCCAAGTAGTGGATTTTCTGAGAAATATCGAGGTCATGGGTAAATTTTACTAACGGCATCGTGTTCCACGCCTCAAAATACTACGAAAATGATATATTTGGACAAAAATTAGGAAACAATCAATTTTGACCCATATCTATTTGAGCGTTTTCAACCAAAAATTTAACTCTTCTCCGAAATTTGTTTGTTCTCTTGAGTGGACTTTTTTTTGTTGTGCTATTATACAGTACGCGCCTAAAGTATGGAATAAATTCAGTAAAAACGAATCAACTTTTTTTTGGGAAAAATCCTCGAACAGGTCGATTTTTAATTTAAAAAATACATAGGCGACATAGCATAAAAGGCGATTTTCAACCGTCATTTGCTTTCGAGTAATAACGTCATCGACATTTTTTTTAAATAGCAACCCCCTATTTTTTTTCTTGATTCTGAAAGATCGTTTCATTGTCGATCCGACAGTATGTAATAAAATGTTGCCATCTTACATAGGAAAGTTTTCGAGTAAATGACGATTGAATGTTAGAAAACATAAATTTTATTCATTAAAAAAATAACAATTCCTATGTCAAGCAAATACAATTCATTCAAGTTTTCTACCTAAATTAAGTGTTCGAATTGCCACCCACCGACTTCTTGACAATACGCAAGTCTGTGTAGAAATTCTTCTTGCACATTATGAATTATTTCTGGGGTAACTATGTGTATTTCATCTATAATACAATTCTGGAGTTCTTCTAAATTATGTGGTCTATTAACGTACACTTTGGACTTTAAGTAGCTCCACTAGGAAAACAATTGTCCAGAAAATCTCGAACAGGGCGCGTGTTATCAGGAAAATCAGGGTCATTATCATTAGGAAAAATTACTGCAAGCGCTGGAACAAGGTCATTTTGCAAAAACTCTAAATATCTTTCTCCTGTAAGGGTTCCTTCAAAGAAGAAAGGCCCTACTATTCTGTTGTCAACTACTCCAGCCCGCACATTTAATTTCTGTGGGTGTTGGGTATGTGTCTCTGCCATCCAATGAGAATTTTCCCGACTCCAATACCTGCAAGTTTGACGGTTCACTGTACCATTGAGACAAAACGTGGCCTCGTCTAAAAAAGGTATTTGCCGGTGTAAATCTCTATTTACTTGACTCGACTCCATCATAATTTCACAAAAGTGTAAGCGGCGGTCGGGATCATCTTCATTCAGTTCCTGCACAAGTTGAATTTTGTAGGGATGATATTTTTCCTTCGTCAGGATACGTAGCACTGTGGTCTGACTAATTTTATTGTTTAATGCAACCAATCGTGAAGTATTATGAGGATTATCTACCATACTTATCAAAATGTCCTGTTTGTGATCTTCACTAGCGCTTGGATCCAGGTTTTGGAATATCTACAACATTGCCAGTTTCTCTAAATTTAGATTCTATCTTACTGACTGTTGATTGGCTGATACGGTACGGCGATCTGGATATTTTTCATTAAATAAATCGTAAACTTCCTGCTGCGTTCTAGTCTTATCCCCGCATCCGATAAGAATTAAAATTTCAATTCTTAGTGTGACAGTTAAATGTGCCATAATACTTTAAATTCAACAATAATTTTTATATCGCTTACAATACTTAGAAAGTCGGTATGGCAGTGACACTTTGTAAAGATTCGAAAAACTAAATTTGATAACGTTCTTGCTTTATTTTAATTGATTTGGGTTTTCTAACATTCAATCGTCATTTACTCGAAAACTTTCCTATGTAAGATGGCAACATTTTAATTCGGATCGACAATGAAACGATCTTTCAGAATCAAGAACAAAAATAGGGGGTTGCTATTTAAAAAAAATGTCGATGACGTCATTACTCGTAAACAAATGACGGTTGAAAATCGCCATTTATGCTAAAATATGTATTTTTTAAATTAAAAATCGACCTGTTCGAGGATTTTTCCCAAAAAAAATTTGTTTCGTTTTTACTGAATTTATTCCATACTTTAGGCGCGTACTGTATTAATATACAGGAATCTCTGCCCCATAAGTTGTTGATTTCTGGGCAAACGAATGTAGTCTAAAAGCGGAAAAAGAACTTTCCAGGCAGATGTATTTGTCGCATAAATGTAATTCTTATTTTCCTCCAATGAACAAGCGGCGGTAACGAGTACATTAAAACGTAACGAGTTATGGGGCAAATGATGTTCATTTATTTCCAGCTGAAAGAATTATTAATTTGGCCCTTTGTGCTCCCGGACAGTTGTTCATACATTTAAAAGCGAACGGGTATTAGAGAATAATGTTTAATTCTCTATATTCTGTTACTTTGTGATGTTGGGCGTACGGTTGGGGGATGATGCCCGGATGAAATATGAATTAACGGTATTTTTTATTCATGAGGGCGGGGCGGATTATTAAATGGATCACATAGGAAACATCCGCGTTTGAGAAATACGGCTACGGTTTAAATAAAACAAATGGACACCCGTGGATTTGGGTTACCTGTGCTTTGAAAATCAACAGAATACTAGCAAGTATAATGTGTGCCTCTCATTTCGCTGAAAGGCGGGCACAGACGCTGACAGTCAAACAGAAAATATCACAAAGCACTAATTTTAAGATAAAGTCTGTTATATTCCGAGTATAGTTTTGTACCTTTTTAATATTTACAATGTTGTATGTACTAAATCTATCCAAGAATATGGCTTATAGAGTACTTGGAAAACATTCCAAGTCTATGTCATAATTTCAACAGGTTGCCTCATGGATCATTTATGATTAAACGGTGTTATTGAATTAGAGTTTAAGATACAAGGTATTTGTAATTAAGTGATTTCCAAACTGTTTCTTTATTTTTCTTTGAAGACTGCGTAATCGCCACTAATCACCGTAGGAACTTGTCAGTCAAGCTTCATTTGAAAATTTTATACACATCCAGCCGTCGCAGCGAGCAGTTCAGTCCGGCAGCACAGTGGGAAGACCGACAAGTGGTAAGATCCTTCTAAATCCAGGTTATGAAGACTGACAGCCGCCACCGTTCACTGTAAAAGCCTAGAAATTAGACTGACTTGGAAATTCAGTTTATTTCCTCCCGTCGTAGCGAGTAGTCCAGTCCGCCAACACCAGGAAAATCGCTCAAGCTGAGATGATCGGATACCTGGCGAGTCAGGTTACCGCTTAACACTGTAGTAGCTTGTCATCGTCTAAGTTTTTTGGTAGAAGTGTAGGATTGTATATAGAATATAACTTTTAATATAGTGCCTAAGCGAACGAAGAGGCACATGTTGTTGAAGATGTGAAAAAATATTGCATTTATTCAAATATATCTGAATATGTTTGACCTAGCTTAGTGAAACCTTGGTTAGTTAATTACATTAATTAGCTAAAGGAAAAAATTCACTAAATACAAATCTGTCAACTAGCGGTGTAGAAATTGGGAGACACTATTCAACTAAAACTCCAAAATTTCGACGCCACTGAGTGTTTTAGAAATTCTATAATGTATATCTATTTAATTTCAAATATTATTTCTATGAAAAAAGGATCGTTGATTTCTATAGTTATTCTTAAAAAAGCTTAAAATAAGCTTATCAGACAGATGAATTAATTTTAAATATACAATAATAATGGAACAAAAAAAATTATACAATTGTTGTTGAAATATAATTTTAAATCAGTATACATAGTTAGAAAAAAACATTGGACAGAAATTTTAAATATTTTGGAGTTGTGCCCTTCGCTATTACAAAATGTGGTAAGAATTTTTTTAAGTTATGATGATTATGCTGTATACAGGGTGTTTCTAAAATAGGGTTCCAAACTTCTGCTGCGTTTATAACTCATTAAAATAAGCCAAAAAGTTCCTATTAACATGTGCCCTAAAACGCACCCTTAGGAAGTTATATGCCCTTAAAAATGCTCAAACAAAACTGTTTTTTTTTTTCAAATAAATTGCAGTTATGAAAGATCCGATCATTTAATAAATAATTTAGGACATAAACTAAGACTATTTAAATTTAGAATTACACTTACCAATTAAAGAACTAATTACTACTGCAGACAATAGCTAAATGTGAAATAGAAAATAATGGGATTAAAATTTTCAAACTCAATTTACTCGAAAACCATTGGAAATATCGATTTGGACACGGATAATATTTTTTACGTAAAATTGTTAAGATTTTATAAATCTGCAGAGAAAATGGTAAAAAATTGAAATAAAAGAAATTACGGGCCGAAAACCCCCTTCGCCAACCTAAATGGGACGCATATGATTTGCATGTCGAAAAACGGATTAGCCCATGTTATTTAACGTAAAAAGTTATGTAAGACCCATAAATTTTTTTCTAATTATTTGCGACCGTTTTGTCAATAACAGAAAAAAACCAGTTTTGTTTGAGCCCTTTTAAGGGCATATAACTTCCTAAGGGTGCGTTGTAAGACACATGTGAATAGGAACTTTTTGGCTTATTTTAATGAGTTATAAACGCAGCAGAAGTTTAGAACCCTATTTTAGAAACACCCTGTATAAAATCTTATGTTGAACAAATAAGTCCTGTGCCAACATTTTTTTTGTGAATTGAAAAGTTTTGAGATATTTCAGATATACAATTTAAATGTGCCTGCAATCAATCTTTTCTGTAACTAAAAGATAGTAACTTGAAAATTGTTCAAGATGTGAAACATTGTCAATTAAATTCATTTGATTCTTAAGGAATATTTGATATGTAATAATTTTTTTAAACATCAATACGCTTTATTTCGAAAACAAGGTAGTTTTAGACCTTTATTAGGCCGTAACTACTATAACGCTAAAAAATATTTTTGTACAGGGTGTTATCTATATAACACCGAAATAATGTAAGGGGCGATTCTCCGATGAAAATTAATAGGGGTCATTGGTATAAAAATTTTTGAAATACTCTCCCCTGAAAAGTTACGCCCCTCCAAAAATATAAAAAAATAGTTCTTCTTTTTTATCTTCCATGTATATCAAGCTAAAGAAACCAAACTTGGTGAACATTATCTGTCAAAAAATTACACTTTTTGGAATTTTTTCAACCTTGAAGTATTTTTGTAAGGGGTTGAAATAATCAACCCCTATGACATTTTTTCTTATAATTTTTTTTTGATAAAATTTTTCCTTTTAAATAATATGTCTTTCTCTTCAAGTTTTTTCAAAAACTTAAGGAATTATAAGGAAAAAATAAATGTATTGCAATGCATTTTTAAAAAGATGAGCTGTTTAACGCGAGTGTATTTTGCCGAAAGATCTAGTGGTCTTAAGAGTTCTTTGTTAATCTATAACTTTTATCACATTAGTTTGGTTCGCTTTAGTTCTATCACATCTGCAGATGTCTTAAGTGTAATCATTGTAAATAAAATAAAATTATTAAAACAAAATGTATGAATAATATTTTTTTTCTGTGCCCCAAGACAATTTCTAGTTAAACCAAATTCATTTACACACTGAGGGTAGGGTACGCTGTGTCAAAGCAGTGGAGTGGGGAACTATGGGTTACTGCTTGCAATTCCATCTCATTCTACACCAATTGTCTCCCTTTTTAATTTGCGCATTTCACAGCTCAAGTGAAAGTTTTATTTTAAAAAATTTTAACAATAATATGGTGGTAAAAAATACAACGTACAGAAATTTTTCGTAGAAAGTCCGTATTAGATTATATTAGTATACTTAACACAATTATTATGTGCCCTACAGCAAAATAGAATGTGAATATATTTAACAAAAGTGCAGTACAGTTAATGACGACATTTTAAACAAACTTTGTTGGTAATGCGTGACATGAATTGTAATTAATAGTATTTTCTACAATTATTGTAAATTTTTAAAATATTCTTTTCCGCGTACGTTGCGCGATTTGATTTCTGCTCAACTGCCGATGCCGCAGCTAATAATGAATGAAATGTGATAATTACATCCAACCATTAACAACGACAATAAGAAATCCAAACCTGTAAAAATATTTAGTCAGGCAGCATCTCGTTTGCCAATTAAGGCTTGTTAAACTGATAATTCCGGTTCTATTGAATAATTTTATTCAAATTTTGCAGGTAGATAAGTATTATAAGCGATCTGCATTGTAGCAAAATTGAAATCCGTATTTTTAATGATCATGGAACCCTCAGGCGCAAATTTAGGAAATAACTAGCAACCCGCCCCGGCTTCGCACGGGCAAATATAAAATAGCCTATGTTACTCCGAGGAGATGTAGCTTTCGGTAAAATTGGTGGAGTAGTTTTTGAGTTAAATCGTAACAAACAAAAAATCAATCATCTTTCGTCCAATGCGACCCTAATATTAATTTTAAAATAATTCACGATATATCTATATACCTAAAGACAACAAACGAACTCAAAACTAAAAATGCAAAACCTTTAAATTTAAAACAATATAGGTAACTACCAACAATGTGAAAACAAAACGAATTAAATTAAAGTACCTATGTTCAGGACTATCAATTTTAATTAATAAGTAAGTAGTTAGGTATCTAACTACCTAAAGAAAACAAACACGAAACAAAAATGCGACTATGAAGTTTTAAATGATTCACAATAAGAAAAAAACAAACAAATTATTAAAACTCAATGAAATAAAAGTATGTTTGCAAGTATCTATGTATGTTCCGACTACCTAAAGACAACAAATACAAAACAAAAATGTGACCTTAAAATATCGAACGCAATTATAACTTTCCAACAACACCCAGAAAGAAAACACAGTCGTCAGTCGTCACCTCCATTCGCTCCAAGTCAGTTTATTAAAGGATCACGCGCGCGTTATCGTTCGGCTTATTAGCTAAACAGTAGGCAAGACGGTGCGGGGGGAGGGTCGGCGATCGCATCAAGCGAAGCGAGGCGCTTGAATTTTATTCTCGCGTCCGTAATTTTTTTGCGATTACTCCTAAGATATTCATTTAAATTATATGGTGTAAAAGAGTAAAATAATGTGCATGAAATGCTTAAAGCCTCTAACTTATTTAAAATGATAAGGATTAATACCGTATTTGTGTAAATAGCTTTTACATTACCGCTTTATAATTGCCAATTTTTTAAAGTATTAAAATGGATATAGGTAGTATGTTATCTTTAACATATAGACATATGCCATCGCGGACTTTTCTGTAGGCATATATAAGATACACAATTCCACCATACATTGATACACTACATAAACTTTCGGACCCCCCCGGCTCGGACGCGAGGCGCGGGGTCACGGGGCGCCCGCGCGGCCCGGTCGAATCACGGCGACACGAAATTAATTTCGTTGCGCATTATTTTGATTTTGCTATATCTCCTAAGGTATTCATTTAATTTGCATGGTGTAAAGGGAAAAAATAATCTTCATGAAATGCTCAAGCCAACTAACGTATTTAAAATGATAAGGATTAATACCGTATTTGTGTAAATAGCTTTCCAATTACCGCTTTATAATTGCCCATTTTTTAAAGTATTAAAATGGATATAGTATGTTATCCTTAAGAGATAGACATATGCCATCGCGGACTTTTCTGTAGACCTATATAAGATACACAATTCCACCATACATTATTTTGTTATATCTCAAAGGGTTTAGGCAGCGTTTTCGTTGAAAGCTCCCAGACGGCTTATTTTTTTCCGACACCTCCAACAAATATCGTTAATGTATACAAAAACTTAACAAATTATATACTAAAACCTTCCTCGAGAACCACTCTATCCATTGGTGAAAACAGCATGAAAATCGGTACAGTAGTTTTTGAGTTTATCGCGAACAGACAGACAGACGCAGCGGAAGACTCTGTTTTATAATGTGTAGTGACTGTAATATTTTTTTAACATTTTGATGAAAAAGCATCATTCCGAGTTGATCGCAACGTCATTGCCATAGGTACTCTGTACGTAAAATACAATTTTCCAAACATTTTATACGATTACATAAATACCTAATGCGGTGGTTATTTAAAACGACGTTTGCTGCTGGAGATGGAGCGGAACCGGGTCCCACAAGTCGTTCCCGCAAACAAGCTGCAACATTTTTCCAGGCAAACATCTCGTGTCGTACGTAAGTTAAATATTAGAATACTTTTGTCGTTGATACAAGTGAGCCGGGATGTTTTCAGAGATAACGAGATGCAACTACGTACGCTTTTGATTTATGCGACTTTCACAACTCGCATAAACCAAGATGACGTTCCGCCTCGAGACAAATTAGGAAACCGCCGGTTCATTTCGTTCCAATTTAGAAAATACCCTGCCTATGTACAGGATGTTAATTCTGTTCTGAACTATTAAATATTTTCCTTTAATTCTGAGGTTCGTCCTGAAATGTAGGGGCACGGTTACATATAAGGAATTTGGATTGGTATCGTCCTGAAAATCCTGTTACAGCCATATCCATGGAAAAAGATCGACATTAAAAACATGAGACAAATTACTTACAAAGTAAAAAATGAAATGTGGTAAAAAACATCGTTGGTAAAATGTCAATATGAAATTTTACTCTGATGTGAAATTAACACCTTGAAGTCATATTCAACAAAAAAATCACCTCTAAATGTGCTTTTTTAATCAAAAATTAAGTAAAAATGTATGCAATGTATATTTGACTAGATGGGTGTCATTTTAGCACCGTTATTTTTTTAATACACTAACAATATCACTGACGCGGAGTGGTAATGGTTGCTTGCACTGGACGACATACGTCGTCACTAAAATTTAAAACTTCACCCATGTTTCCAATCCGCATCGAGAGATCGCGCATACAGCCCGAAAAAGCTCCAAATGATCTCAGGCAGAGTATGAGAACATCGAACTTAAAACGTACACATATACAGGGTTGGAAAATCCAAATGGTCCATCTGCCTTTACATGAGAGCGACAAAGTAAAGTAAAGAAATCCGTGCGATAGACAAGGATGGTTATAGTGAAGACGTTTCATAATCTGAATAGTCACCGCCCGTTTCGGGTTAGTAAAATGAGTCATTGGTGAACTGATCATTCATTATATTCACTTGATTTAAATAACGAAAATTATAATAAATTTTAATATTGTTGTACTGAAGTACTCGTTAAGAGAATTAACAAGTACACGAGTCAAATTCTTCGAAGTTGCGCTTGGATCACTGTCGGGAATATTTAATGGAATAATACAGGAAATAAAAGTGTGTTAGAAATCGATTTTTCTTATTTCCTTGTTAACCTATCTATATATAAATGTTTTTACTAAATACAAATGGTCAAAAATATAACAAAACATTGCATTCGGCAAAACAAACTTTTTAATAGGTATTGAAAACAAAAATCGGAATATTTACTTAATAATAATGTACGTATTTAATAATGACTATATTAGTAGAAGTAGTTTAAAAAATACGGTATTTTTAGTAATTAGTCATTGCGATTTACTTTAACAGCGTACATTATCCGCAAAAAATTAAAATAATTTTTTTAATTCGGCAAAAATAGAATAAAAAAAAGATCTCACTCTACAGGTAGAACCTGTCTCATGAAGCATATTGAAAGACGATTTTTTTTCAGAAATTTTTAAGAAAAAAAAGCCATTCTTTTTCAAAATACATTTTTTTGTTCAAAAATAAAAAAACAAACTAAAAATTTACTATTTTGAAAATTATTTTATAAAACTACATCTCACAGCGAACAAAATTAAATGGGTACTAAATAATACAAAAAAAATAAGGAAAATTAAAAATTGTGGGGTCACGACTTCAATGATTTGGCATACTTTGCCCCGCTAGGTAATGAGAAGTACTTAATTAATTTGTAGAATATTCAGTGGAGTCAAAATTCTGAGTGGTACCGACTGCCACATATCTACGCCACCACCGCGCACCGGTTGGTATATTTGTAAGTTGACTTAGCGAATTTGTACTTTCAATTAGATAAATTGGTGGCCTAAGTGTCATCAGTCTTTCAAACATCTTCAAAGACATTTCGTATAAAGTAATATTTTTTTATTATTTCAACATTCTGTAGGTATCTAAAAGCAACGCAAACTATGAACCACCTTTATATGAAACTTTTTATCTGAAATCATTTACTCTATCATCTGGCGATGTTCCCGATTGAAATCTCCACCACACTATATGAAAGATAAATAAATATTGTTTCATAATAAGAAACAATTATTTTGTTTAAAGAAAATAAATATTTGTGCTTTTTAAAACAATGATTTGGTATCAAGAAATATTATATACTTGTGGCCCTATATTTTTTTATTTAGATGTGCTAAGATGAAAACAAAAGACGATCAAGATGTCTTGAGTAATTATTAATTTACTGGAAGAACAGGTCATAAATAAACAATTTGTTGGAAAACAAATTTTTCTTTTTTACAACAAATTATTTATTTGTGACTCGTTCTCCCAGTAAATTAATAATTACTCAAGAAATTATATGGTCAGAAAGAAATTTTATATGATCAAGATGTCTGGATTTATTGGCGCGAAAGCGGAAATTACGCGAAAACTTTGAAAATATGTAAATACAGGGTGTACCATTGAAAACTTTGCACCCGGTTTATTTTGAGCTACGTTCCAAAATATTAAAATTGCTGCGACACGTCCATTTTGTTTTCGAGGGGGACACATTTTAGCGTTAAATACAGACTCGCCAGAACAACCCCCTTCGCGGGGGCGCATTCAACTTTAGAATCTTAAATGGCACTCTAGGTCGAGTGACAACTCATTCGAAAGTGTTTTTAATTCTGGTTGTCAACATGTATTTTTTTTCAATTTTAGTTCATCTGTTGTTGAATCAAAAATTTTACTTATGCTTACAAATAAAAGACAATTTTGTATTATTCATTTAATTAATTATTCGAAACGCCAAAGGGAAAACTATTAAAAGTTTCAATTTATTTTCACTGTAAAAACTGTTTACAAATAAAAGGTATTTTGAATAATGAAAAAAAAATTGGTCATATTCATTTAATTAACTGTTCAATATGTCCGCCTCTCACTTCCATGCAATAATAAAAACGTTGTTAAGAATTTCGGGGTAATTATATTAGTTCAGTTGATAGAGCTTCGGCGTGTGTCAAACCTTGATAACCCGGAAATAACTACACAGGTCTACTTTAAATGATGAGTACAATAACAGGCTAATTTGCTGACAAAGTATTTTATCAGGAAAAAAGTTAACAATTTAATCTTGAAAAAAATTGGGATGACTTTGTACGAAAAAATGCTGAGGACATGATTTTGTTCGTAATAAAAATAGCTACAAAATGGCGGTGGTCCGATTACGAAATTTGCAATAACAAAGCCGTGAGATTGAAAAAACGGTATAAAACGCCAATTTTTTTAAGTTGCTGTAAATATGTCAATTATAAACAAAAAGTGATACAACTTTCGAAGACTATATATATATATACAATAATGACGCTAAACCCGAAAATCAGGAGAGCAAAACTTTTTGTTCTATAAGGTGTTATACATTCATCGGCATCTGAAACTCGAAACTTTGCCAAATTTGTTCGAAGCTTTGCTGACACTTGAAATTTGGTACACACATAGTGTAAATATGCAGAAACCAAAAGCAATTTGCAAAATTCAAGTATCTTCATTTTTGCAGTTTTGGTAAGGTTTTATACGTCACCCTAGTTTTATACGTCACCGTTTTTTTAATTTTTGGACGTATATTTATGTATATTTATAAAATATTCCATTACGGTAGATTAGCCAGCATAATTACCTACAATTTAAAAAAATATATATTTTCATCGTTTAGATCCTAAGCTACTTAACATTTTGCGCCTGTTAGCCGTAGTCGTACATTATTCAACATATTAACATAAAACAAAATCGTACGTGTGGGGTAAACCTTTAACTTTAAGTAAACAATTGTTTAAATTTACTGTTGCATATTTCTAATAGTATACAAGCGCCGAAGAGCGGAGCTCGCGCTCGAAAATGAAAAGTTAAAGGTTTACCCCACACGTACGATTTTGTTTTATGTTAATATGTTGAATAATGTACGACTACGGCTAACAGGCGCAAAATGTTAAGTAGCTTAGGATCTAAACGATGAAAATATATATTTTTTTAAATTGTAGGTAATTATGCTGGCTAATCTACCGTAATGGAATATTTTATAAATATACATAAATATACGTCCAAAAATTAAAAAAACGGTGACGTATAAAACTAGGGTGACGTATAAAACCTTACCAAAACTGCAAAAATGAAGATACTTGAATTTTGCAAATTGCTTTTGGTTTCTGCATCTTTACACTACGTGTGTACCAAATTTCAAGTGTCAGCAAAGCTTCGAACAAATTTGGCAAAGTTTCGAGTTTCAGATGCCGATGAATGTATAACACCTTATAGAACAAAAAGTTTTGCTCTCCTGATTTTCGGCTTTAACATCATTATTGTATATATATTGAACTATAATTTTCGAAAGTTTCATCACTTTTTGTTTATAATTGACATTTTTACAGCAACTTAAAAAAATTGGCGTTTTATACCGTTTTTTCAATCTCACGGCTTTGTTATTGCAAATTTCGTAATCCGACCACCGCCATTTTGTAGCTATTTTTATTACGAACAAAATCATGTCCTAAAGGTTTTTTCGTACAAAGTCATCCCGCTGAGTTATTTAAAGTAAACTACTAAAAAAAATTTTCACGATTAAATTGTTAATAATTTTTTTTCCTGATAAGATACTTTGTCAGCAAATTAGCCTGTTATTGTACTCCTCATTTAAAGTATTCCTGTGTAGTTATTTCCGAGTTATCAAGAAAATGTCACCAACAGAACTTTTCGGCCTCTACCGACTGGAGTACATGGCATTCTTCAATGATATGCTGCCTGAGTTCTTCTTAGAGACTGCGCCTGAGTGGCATAAATTTTAGACTTTCAATGTCCCCATAAAAAGAAATCGAGTGGTGTCAGATCAGGTGATCTGGGTGGCCACTCAATAGGTTCGCGGCGACTTATCCATTGATTTGGAAAATTTTCATCTAAAAACTATCGAACTTACAACTGTAAAATGTGGAGGTGCGCCATCTTGTTGCAACCAAACATTGTCTTCTAAAATGTTCAAAAATGTTCATTCAAAAATCATTTTCCATAGTTTCAACAATCATTGGATAAATGTAATTATTCAAAAGCTCAAGGTACATATCCCCGTTAAGATTTCCTGGCGGAAAATATGGTCCAATAAACTTATTTCCCAGAATTCCTGCACACACATTAAGTTTTTCCGGATGTTGAGTGTGTTCCTCTCTAAATAATGTCGGATTGGTGTCACTCCAATAAAGGCAGTTATGACGATTAACCAATCCATTCAGATAAAAAGTGCATTCTTCAGAAAAACATATTGAATATAAAAAATTTTGATCGTTTGCCAATCGGTAAGTCATCTTTTCCGCAAATTGCAAACGACGGTTAGGATCGTCTTCATCCAGTGCTTGAACTAATTATAGTTTATAAGGGTGGTATTTATAAGCTTTTAAAATGCGGTGACAACGTGTGCTAGAAACTCCCGAATTTTCAGATAGCTTACGAATGCTCAAATTATGATCCGCATCCACATGACCAGGAACGGAAATTTCGGTACCCTCATTTCTAACAGGGTTTCGAAATTGTCGTTTTTTATTTTCCACTGATCCTGTTTCACAGAACTTTTGAACCAAACTGGCGACGTAAACATCAGAGGTGTGTGTGTGTGTGACGCTGATTTTCAACCCTTTCTTCTTTCGTCATTTTTAGAATTAATAATTACTAAACACACGCTAAACACTTTTCTTTGAGAACTGAATAGCGACTAAAAGATATTGACTGGTAAATTTATTATCAGTACCATTTTTTTTTTTCATTATTCAAAATACCTTTTATTTGTAAACAGTTTTTACAGTGAAAATAAATTGAAACCTTTATAGTTGTCCCTTTGGCATTTTGAACAATTAATTAAATGATTAATACAAAATTGTCTTTTATTTCTAAGCATAAGTAAAAATTTTGATTCAACAACATATGAACTAAAATTGAAAAAAAATACATGATGACAACCAGAATTAAAAACACCTTCGAATGAGGTGTCACTCGACCTAGAGTGCCATTTAAGATTCTAAAGTTGAATGCGCTCCCGCGTAGGGGTTGTTCTGGCGAGTCTGTATTTAATGCTAAAATGTGTCCTACTCGAAAACAAAATGGACGTGTCGCGGCAATTTTAATATTTTGGAACGTAGCTCAAAATAACTCGGGTGCAAAGTTTTCAATGGTACACCCTGTTATGTTATTTTTTGTAAAATATGTAGCGAGTAAGTTCTGGTGCTCAAATTTCCACAAACTACATCAACCTACGTAGTAATTCGAAATGAAATATGTTTCGCATTTTATGAAAATCTTTTGCAAAAAAACAATATTCAAAAAATGGGAAATGAGCCAACTCGACAAACGCAATATTTTACCCGACTAGGCTGTAACTTCGTCTTTTCAGATAAGGCTCTTCGCAGACCGATTGGCGCACAATACCCCTCGACCGAACGGCGCAAACAACATCAATAGGCCCCATCCCGCGCCTGAGCCCGTGCCCTCATCAAGCCACACAAAGCGGGACCACCTCAGGTGAAGATGTAATTTATTCAAGGTTCTGCGAGGTGTGTGAGTGCGCCGCGTTGCCTAGAAGAAAAATCGAGGGAATATTTCCCGAATATATGGAACATATACGAAATCAATCATATTCCGCAGAGAGAGAATCTCTAAAGGGTGGATTAAATTACAGCAATGGCGCGAGGAGTCCTTTCAAAAGGGGGCCCGCATTCAGTCGACGGGGCGCCCAATAAAGTACTTACCTTTTCAGGCGGATAAGAAATACACGGGTGCGGTGGGGTAATACGAGGTGCTGACTTCAATTTTCGAACGGCAGCGGGTAATTTGATTTCACGAAGCGAAATAAGTGTGTATCCAGTGTTTAGATTACATTAATTTTTACAAAATACAGAAAAAAATAATCCAGTTTTATCGCAAACTTTATTTCTATTACAAACAGTATGATAAAATTTAATAACTCGAAATGAACAAGAAAGAGTAAAATACCTTCCTAAATCTATTGCTAATGGCTCCACGATCCTTCAAAATGGATGATAACAGTTTTGAATCATTATTCAGCTATTAAAAGAAAACTGATACAGGCTTCCATAAAACGTCAGAATGAATTTTGTTGCTGAAGAGATGATTATACGGAACCTAGCTATTTTATGTCTTCTATTAACTTAAAAACAAAGTTTATTTTTCCATTTGTAAGATCCATGTTCAACTTTTACATATAGGACGCCTCAAAAAAAATCATACCAAGAAGTTTTTACATTAAATTGTTTCACAATCTAGGTGGCAGGATTTTTACGTGCATTTTACGTATTAACAATAAATTTAGACCCGGTATTTTGAGTCTCCATTAAGACTTGATTAACTAATCAGGCGATTAGACTGTGATTATAATTTATAAAATAAATTATTATATGTACAGTCTAATCATATGATTAGTAAATCAAGGCTTAACCAAGACTCAAAGTACCGGGCCTTAGTGTATTATTATCAAATTCTAATAGATATTACTTTGTTTGGTAAACTTTTAAAATATATAATAAACACTTAAGAATACATGATGCTAATATGGAACCCTAAGTGACGGTAATATGGATCAGTATTTTACATTACCTCCATTTCAATATTTTCTGGCGAATCTCAGCCAGGACAGGAAGATGCCCCGCGAAGTGAATCAATTTCAATACTGTATATCCTAATTAATCATTTATGAGATTGAATAATTCCAAATATTTCGAATTTCCACCACTAAGAACGGCGGTGGCAACATTTTTAACATTAAGGCGATGTTTTCGCATTGTATTAACTATGTGCTGTACAAATTTAATTTCTCTCGGTTTCAAAAATGCAACCTATGTATGTTTTCAGCCACGAAATTTGAATAATTCCAAATATTTCGAATTTTCATCACCAAGAACGGCTGTGACAACATTTTTAACATTAAGGCGATGTTTCGCATTGTATTAGCTATGTCCTGTAGAAATTTAGTTTCGTGCAACTCTCTCGGTTTCAAAAATACAATACTTATGTACGTTTTCAGCCACGAAATTTGAATAATTCCAAATATTACAAATTTTCACCACCAAAAACGGCGGTGACAACATTTTTAACATTAAGGCGATGTTTCGCATTGTAACGGGTGATTCATTTAGAGGTACTTTTTTCAGTAGCGAGTTTAAGACAGATCACGCATGAGTCGAGTGAATTGTCGTGATATTTTGGTTCAGTACTGTCTGACATTTCATCATGGAAAGACTTAGCCCGGCACAACGTCTACAAATAATTCAGCTGTACTACGAGAATCAGCGTTCTGCNAAATTGTCTTTTATTTCTAAGCATAAGTAAAAATTTTGATTCAACAACATATGAACTAAAATTGAAAAAAAATACATGATGACAACCAGAATTAAAAACACCTTCGAATGAGGTGTCACTCGACCTAGAGTGCCATTTAAGATTCTAAAGTTGAATGCGCCCCCGCGTAGGGGTTGTTCTGGCGAGTCTGTATTTAATGCTAAAATGTGTCCTACTCGAAAACAAAATGGACGTGTCGCGGCAATTTTAATATTTTGGAACGTAGCTCAAAATAACTCGGGTGCAAAGTTTTCAATGGTACACCCTGTTATGTTATTTTTTGTAAAATATGTAGCGAGTAAGTTCTGGTGCTCAAATTTCCACAAACTACATCAACCTACGTAGTAATTCGAAATGAAATATGTTTCGCATTTTATGAAAATCTTTTGCAAAAAAACAATATTCAAAAAATGGGAAATGAGCCAACTCGACAAACGCAATATTTTACCCGACTAGGCTGTAACTTCGTCTTTTCAGATAAGGCTCTTCGCAGACCGATTGGCGCACAATACCCCTCGACCGAACGGCGCAAACAACATCAATAGGCCCCATCCCGCGCCTGAGCCCGTGCCCTCATCAAGCCACACAAAGCGGGACCACCTCAGGTGAAGATGTAATTTATTCAAGGTTCTGCGAGGTGTGTGAGTGCGCCGCGTTGCCTAGAAGAAAAATCGAGGGAATATTTCCCGAATATATGGAACATATACGAAATCAATCATATTCCGCAGAGAGAGAATCTCTAAAGGGTGGATTAAATTACAGCAATGGCGCGAGGAGTCCTTTCAAAAGGGGGCCCGCATTCAGTCGACGGGGCGCCCAATAAAGTACTTACCTTTTCAGGCGGATAAGAAATACACGGGTGCGGTGGGGTAATACGAGGTGCTGACTTCAATTTTCGAACGGCAGCGGGTAATTTGATTTCACGAAGCGAAATAAGTGTGTATCCAGTGTTTAGATTACATTAATTTTTACAAAATACAGAAAAAAATAATCCAGTTTTATCGCAAACTTTATTTCTATTACAAACAGTATGATAAAATTTAATAACTCGAAATTAACAAGAAAGAGTAAAATACCTTCCTAAATCTATTGCTAATGGCTCCACGATCCTTCAAATGGATGATAACAGTTTTGAATCATTATTCAGTTATTAAAAGAAAACTGATAGAGGCTTCCATAAAACGTCAGAATGAATTTTGTTGCTGAAGAGATGATTATACGGAACCTAGCTATTTTATGTCTTCTATTAACTTAAAAACAAAGTTTATTTTTCCATTTGTAAGATCCATGTTCAACTTTTACATATAGGACGCCTCAAAAAAATCATACTAAGAAGTTTTTACATTAAATTGTTTCAAAATCTAGGTGGCAGGATTTTTACGTGCATTTTACGTATTAACAATAAATTTGGGCCCGGTATTTTGAGTCTCGATTTAGACTTGATTAACTAATCAGGCAATTAGACTGTGAATATACTATTATAAAATAAATCAGTATATGTACAGTCTAATCATATGATTAGTTAATCAAGGCTTAACCAAGACTCAAAGTACCGGGCTTTAATGTATTATTATCAAATTCTAATAGATATCACTTTGTTTGGTAAACTTTTAAAATATATAATAAACACTTACAATACATGATGTTTATATGGAATCCTAAGTGGCGGTGAATCGATTTCAATACTTTATATCCTAATTAATCATTTATGAGATTGAATAACTCCAAATATTTCGAATTTCCACCACTAAGAACGGCGGTGGCAACATTTTTAACAATAAGACGATGTTTCGCATTGTATTAACTATGTCCTGTGCAAATTTAATTTCTCTCGGTTTCAAAAATGTATGTTTTCGCCACGAAATTTGAATAATTCCAAATATTTCGAATTTTCATCACCAAGAACGGCTGTGACAACATTTTTAGGTGATGTTTCGCATTGTATTAGCTATGTCCTGTAGAAATTTAGTTTCGTGCAACTTTCTCGGTTTCAAAAATACAATCTATGTACGTTTTCAGCCACGAAATTTGAATAATTCCAAATATTTCGAATTTTCACCACCAAGAACGGCGGTGACAACATTCTTAACATTAAGGCGATGTTTCGCATTGTATTAGCTATGTCCTGCACAAATTTAGTTTCGTGCAACTCTGTCGGTTTCAAAAATACAATACCTATGTACGTTGTCAGCCACGAAATCTGAATAATTCCAAATATTTCGAATTTCCACCACCAAGAACGGCGGTGACCACATTTTAACATTAAGGCGATGTTTCGCATCGTATTTGCTATATCCTGTAGAAATTTAGTTTCGTGCAACTCTCTCGGTTTGAAAAATTAATTAAAAACTAAGACTGAGTAAAAAATTACTCACTAATAGTTAAATTTAAATAATATTAGAGAAAAAGTCAACTCTAAATTGGTTTTATATACTCAGGATAGAGCCAAAGTCGCTCAGTTGATAGCAGCAACTCGGATTTGAGTAAAATTTACTCATTTCTGATGCAATAGTTTCACTCAGTTGTACTCATAATAATAGAGTGAAAATTTCACTGAATCGGGTGTGGACAGAAATTGATACATTATTGAGTAAAACTGAATGTAATTTGAGTGAAATTTTTTACAGTGTACATGGATATTTTAATTTCACGTTCAAAGTTCATGAGCCTGTCCTTAGGATCAGTTTGGAACAATACGCTTTAATGATCCAAGCATAGGTCTAAAGTCACTGATTTCTTAGACAGAAGGTGATGAAATTTTAAACAAAGATCAACAAAAGAATTATTCTCTGAAGATGGTTGACACAGATTGGTGAAACTTAGGATAAGTGTATAATAAATTACGACAATTATCTTCATTTGTATACAAATATTTCAACCAGTAGCGGAGATACCAGGAGGAACCGGAATCTCTACGCCACTGAGTTTTTTTGGAAATTCGTCGAGCTCATTTGATAACTAATTGTAAGTATTTCAGAAAAAGAAAAAAGAAAAGTATCTTCTATTTGAAATACAATCAAGTGAATAAACTATAAAAATACGTCTGCGTCTCTCTAAAACTATTCGATTTACAAAACAATATATAGGATCTTTTTTTAAATCCTTTTGGAATTCTATGTAACTATTATAAGTTCAATAAAACCATAGGCACATTTAAAAAAAAATCTACAGGTGTGTATATTTTTTTAACATTCAATGATTACATTGTCCTTAATTATAATTGAAAGAAGATCCTGTAAATATTTTTTGTAAAATAATAGTTTCGATTTATTCAATTGTTTCATAAGCCAATGTTAAATTTGAAAAATAATAACTCAAAAATTATTTATTTTACGAACTAAATGCAAGAAATCTTTTTTCTTTAAAATACAATTATTAAAATTAATCAGTCAAATTTCCAAAAACAAACGGTAGAGCTTTCACCTCTGTACACTATAAAAAAAATCGGTGAGATAGAAAGCAATGGAGTGAATCCATTGAGTGAAACGATTGAGTACATTGTCACTCAATATTGAGTAATTTGATCATTTTACTCATTTGCGATAATATTTGAACTAAATCTGAGTATTGACTAGGCATAGGTGCTCGTTAAATAAGTTCGCCAGATAAACTCATATTTGGTACACTTATACCTAAATCGGAGTAAATGTCCTCATTGTTGAGTGATCCCATCCATTCTATGGTTGCCGTGCGTTGTATTTGTCTATTCCCATTGTCCCCATTAGGTCATATCGTGGCTTGGTGTACGGCGTGTAGTATCTGTTTATCTGGTTGTTTAAATGCAATTTGATTACAATAATTAAAAACAATAATATACTGAATCTCGATTAGTATTTGGTTAAATAAACGGATAGTTAGATTGTTACATCCACTTATTTAAGTATCTGTAACGTACAATATGGCAATATATTCGTCCGATCAGTTAACCAATTCTTTTAATCGATACCTAAAAAATTGTCTCTAAAGCAGATCTGTGGCAGTTAGTAGTTTACGACTTTAATACAAAGATATTTAAATTAAAATATAGAGAGAATGTAAACCAAGTTTGAGTAAAAAATTATTCAATAATAGTTAAATTTAGAGAAAAAGTCAAGTCTTAATTGGTTTTATATACTCAGAGTTGAGTCAAAAGTAACTCGTTTGATAGATAGCAAAAATCCGGATTAGAGTAAAATTAATTCAATTCTGTTTCACTCATAAAATTTCAGTTGTACTCATATTAATAAAGTGAATATTTCAATCAATCGGGCGGGGACAGAAATTGATGCATTATTGAGTAAAATTGAGAAAAACAGAGTGATTTTTTTTACACTGTATGACGTATTCGTACACAGATACTATAAATTTTAAATTTTAATTGCTTAAATCACTATCAGAACCATCAACAATTTACATAAAACATATTCAAGCATATTTGAAAAATGTTCTTTTTTTTCAGTTTCAACATCCTGTATCTCAGAAATCGATGACTTTAAACTTCCAGTTGATTAAGATTTTTTGGCCTAGAACGATTCAAGAAACGAGGCCCTGATGTTCATGATATAAAGGCCTGGATTAAATTTTCTTTAATAAATTAAAACCTTGAGAATTTTAGGGCCGGTACTTTGAGTCTCGGTTAAGCCTTAGTTAAGTAGTCACATGATTAGACTGTACATAATGATTTATTTCATAAGAATATATTCACAGTCTAATCGCCTGCTTAGTTAAGTTTGGGAAATAATACTAATTTTTCCGTCATATTTATTAGATCCGATTTATAAATAATTTTATCATTTCCTATTTTTCATAAAACATTATGAAATTCGAACATTTCGGTGCAATTTACAATATATTTTTCGCCATAGACGTGATCAGTATGTAAAATTAGAGTAAAACAATATCATCAGTTATAAGCATTCATTTTATTTGTTACAAGTTTCGAACGTTAAAACAGCACGCAATTAATAATAAAAGCGAATTTATAAATTACACGCGTCGTAACTACATAATTAAATCTTAAACACCTGACACTCAGACATAGCAATTAAAAATAATATAATTTAGTAATATAAATACATCTTGGCACCAGTTCACACGATCGGCGTTTAGCGTCCATGTCAATGTCGCGTATATTTCGAATGCTTCATACAATATTAGTTAAATCAAGGATATTAATTTATGGATTAAGTGAAATCGACAAGATGATAATGACTTTTTTATTGTTGGCTTCGGATAACAAATTTAAAAATCGTGTTGACATCGAGACGTATAAATTTTAATGTCGCGTGTCCGCTTGCGTAAAATTGGCTACATTTAAGAATTGTATCCTGTGTACGCACAGTGTGACCCTGGTAAAATAAAAAAATTCCCAACATCTGGTGATAAATAATCTCCATGATATTAAGCCCTATTATTTTATCATAAAGATAATCTAAACAGATCCCTAATTATTGTTTCCTTTTTCTTAAAAGTGTCGCGATTTAATAGATCTGAGATAACGAGAGAATAAACGTTTATAAAAACCATCAATTTCAAAACAGCGTTTCATTAAGATTTTTACTAAACGCAGTTTAAATCTGGAAAAAAAGGTTTAAATAATATTTTTTTCCAATATTTTAGTAAAAATTAAAAACCTAGGATTACTACAATGTAATAATATTTTTATTCATGTTTTCTTTGACTGATTTTCGTGAATCAATGTCTGAGTCATTTCTTTACACTCTCTTCATTCGAATACGGTTCATTTCGGTTAACGGAAAGTTGAATTTGGCGGTTTTTTAAACATTTTCTTACACATATTTCGCTAGTGTCGCTAATGTCGAATATTAAAAATACTCGGTTATATGATTAAACAGAATCACAGTAGGCATATTTAAGCAAACTGCCCTCTTAAAAGGCACCTCTGGACCAATGGAAAAATTCGAAAAGCTTTAGTTTAGTTTTATAACGATTTAATCCTATTTTTATCAATTTTCTCATCGTAGCTTCTTTAAAGACATAAGTAAGGAAAACAATATTAATGTTAAGATGTTGAATAAGATCAGTAATTTAAATAAAATTCAATTCAGGTAGTTACAAAAGTATACTCATCAAAATAGAATATACAGGGTGTTCCAGAATATTTTGAATACATACAGAATACAGAAAATACTTGGTGTAATTTAATTATTTTTTAATAAGATGAACAACAAATAAGACCTTAAAAATTAACCCATGAAAACAATTTGGTTTATTTGATTTACCAGAACTAGCTGTATGTAGCACAATAATGTAAATTTTTTTTACACCCTTTACGATAAAGGCACAAAATAATATTTTACCTTAAACTAAAAAAACTCTTGGTTGATATCGATAAAATGAATCGTTTTCGAGAAGAAACTATTTTTGTTTAATATGATTTTTATTATATTTTAAAGAGAAATAAACCGATGAAATTTGCATTTTTTCTGTGCCTATCTAAAAACATGCCACTTTTATTTACAATTTGTTTTTTCCTAAAAATAATTAAATTACACAAAGTATTTTTAAAATTATTAAAAGAAATCGATTTTCAGGAAATTTTTTTATAGGAACTTGTCATGTTATTTTAATGTCCCCTGTATAAATCCAAGAGCTTGCCCACATATTTTGGGACTCCCTGTAGATAGATGTATGTGCCACGTGATCAAGATCTGCCAATAAAATTATTATTATACAGCGTTAATGATATGGGTAAAAAACAACAACAACAAACAACTCTTTTTTAACTTGTGTATACAGGGTGTGCCACCAGGAATCGCCACTATCGATACCTCCGAAAGTACTGATCCGATAAATCTGAAAATTTGGCAACCTAGCAAAGGCACTAGGACCAAGCTAAATTATTTAGAACTTTATTTTCTAAAATGCAGGACAAAAATGTAAGTTATTCACACGCGCTCTTAATGGCCCAAATTCGGTTGTTTTGATAGTTTTACAATTAGTGTTATTAATTTATAAAGGGTGATTCGCAACTTATCCAAAAAAATTTGGGTATAGATGCAGCATGAGAAATGGAATCAATATCGTAAAAAAAATTTTTGTAAAATTCTTATAGTTTCCGAGAAAAAAAATATTGAAGTTATAGTACATTCAACCATGGCTGGACAACTGTAGTCTGTAGCATCATTCGCCACGTGGCCTCAGCAACTTCGAATACTGAAATCGGATTTTGCAATAGTCGTTGCGATAGTATTCACCTGTTATCTGTGGTTTTTAGTAGTTAGTGTCAAAAATGGGTAATTAGTGTCAAAAATGGTTTGCGTGTATAGCAACTCGGAATTGATGGATATCGTTTTAATTTATGGTGAAGCAAGACAACATTTGTAGAAACTGAGTACAACGGACCCAAATGTGTTTACACGTTGGTAGATAAAATTTTGAACAATTGTTGTAACATCGGGTATGTCATATGATTTTATTATTTAAAAACACAAATTAATTTTATTAATTAATAAAGGCAAAAGCAGTTGAATTTGCCGATATAAAATAGGTGCGATAAAATTCTATTTACATATTTCTTTCCTTGTGAAAATTTTTGTCCGTTTTTATCACACCGCCATGCCGGTCGCATTGTGCGAAGTCAGGTTTTACAGTGGACCAGTTTCCAGTGCCGTGCAGAAGTGTATTTTTAAATCATTTTCGACCTGCCTATTTTGATTTTTTCTTTACAAAATTGTATTTGTAAGTCTCCTGTACATCCAGATTTTTTTTGGATAAGTTCTGAATCACCCTGTATAAAATAATTAATATGAATTAGAAATTTAAAAACTTGTGTTAGATAATGGCATAATGACACTCATTTTAGTATTTATTGAATTTTAAAACATATGTCAAGAATTTTTTTAATACTTTGGGCGAATTTATTTCTGAAATGAGTGTAGAATATTCTTAAAGGAAAGTGATAACTGTATAATTACAAACAATATAAATAATGATAGTTGTGTGAAGGAGATAGAGATCTTCGTTCATCATTATTAACCTTAATGGTTTTAAACCAGTTCAAAAGTGAAGTAAATATCAATTAGTACCGGCAAGGGATATATCTCTGGCAATCCGGTAATTCTATTAAGGGGTAGAAATGTTTACTTACAGTACTGAATCAACTAACAGGATGATTTACGTCACAGCGATCCTTACCTGAAAAAAAAAACAATAAAATAAATCATGGAATTAATCTGGTATGAGTTATGACGGAATCGAACGTATAAAATTTATGAGGTAGGCACATAAGTGTGATATTCGTGAAATTGTTATTTATTACTGGTCGTTACAGATAACAGATGAATTTAGATAGAAAAATATGGTGCGCGTCATTTTATGTTAAAGTAATCACTGTGTATGAACAGTGATTGAAGAAACGAGGAAAAAGACAGTTGAAGGAAAACAGATACCAATTGCAGGTAGTAGTAAAGTTCATTTAGTACAGTGACGATTCTGCAGAAGTGACTTTCGGTGTTGTACGAGATTCCCATGTGCAAACATAAAATGTCACTAACTTATTTTTAGATCGACAACGCCTGAACAGACCGTTACAAAATATTTATGTCACCATATTTTTCACCAAAGATGTATACCTTCTGCAAGTTCTATTCGTTAAATGTACCGAGTGAATTATTTTTGCGTAGAAATCTTGCCAATAAGATGTCTGAACGCCGAGAAAAAATTTTTTCATTGCAGGAACTTTAGAAATATGACTGTGCTGCTCTCATTATAAATACTTACTGCTATATATATTTCAAAAACTTAATTTTAACGAAAACGTGTATATCTTACATTGTTACGTTTCAAAGCTCATGTAACGAAAAAACCTTGATATCATTTGAGATAATTCTGATTTTTTTTACAAAATTTAAAGTCCATATTTAAAAAAAGATGGTTATCAAAGTAAATACTGAGATATTTCGAAAAATATATGCTGACGAAAAAGTGTATAATATGATAAAAAAACGTTGAAAAATTACTTTACTTTTAGATAGTCCGATAATTCCTGCATTGAAAAAATTTTTCTCGGCGTCCCGACACCGACGACGTCCGTTTCATAGCCATTATTACTACACACAAATAAAGTCACTCTGTAGGTATATCTACCGAATATAACATGCAGAACATATACATCTTTTTCTGTTTTCGAGTAATCAGCCTGGGGAGTTTTAGCTGAATCACCCTGTATGGTGAAATTTCCAAAACATTTCCAAAGTGATGTTGAAATTTTGTAATAATGAAACCTTTTAGGTTTGTTTGTATACACATAAGTAGTTGTAGGTAAAGGGCTCTGTTGTTGCAGGTAATATACCGAGTGATCGGAAATAATGGTACTTCACTTGGAGGGTAGATTTGTCGCCTCAAAATAAGACAAAAATTTCATATAAACATCCACCCTACGGAAGGTAGACGCGTTCGAAGATGACTATTAGACAAGGCGAAAACCTCGCATTCGTTGGAGAAATTTTCCGACTCGATTTTTTGCATATTCAGATTCGTGAGATGTTTCTTAACATGAATCGAGATAATGCCGCCCGGAAATCTGGTGCCCATTTGTTTAAACAAACTTTTTAAAACAAATTGTTAAAATAGATTTTTTCACTCTGGAAAAAATTATTTTAGTTTTTTTGCACATTATAAACAAAAAAGTTCATATGCAATACTTCTAAAATTTATAGTTTTAAAGTTATAATCAATTTATGTTGCTAAAAATGCGAAAATGACGATTTTCAACGGCGGATTTCGGGGTTAAAGGGTTAAAAATTGTTATTTTTGATGTTGCCAGGTACCTAAATTAAAGTTTAAATTAAAGTTTATACATCGCCCTACAAGATGCTGAAGAGTTTTTGGGACTCGCATTATTCTAAAGCCTTGTTTTTTAATCGTTAATAAAGCGAGTCCGCGTATGAGAGAGGCGCGCGCGGCTCATAGCGCTTTATTAACAATTAAAAAACAAGGCTTTAGAATAATGCTAGTCCCAAAAACTCTTCAGCATCTTGTAGGGGGATGTTTAAACTTTAATTTAGATACCTGGCAACGTCAAAAATTACAATTTTTAACCCGGAAATCGGCCGTTGAAAATCGCCATTTTCGAATTTTTAGCAATTTAAATTGTTTATAACTTTAAAACTATAAATTTTAGAAGCATAGTGCATAGGAACTTTTTTGTTTATAATGTACAAAAAAACCTAAAAAGATTTCCGGAGTGAAAAAACCTATTTTTACAATTTGTTTAAACAAATGGGCATCAGATTTCCGGCCGGCATCATCTCGTTTTATGTTAAGGAACATCTCACGAATCTGAATATGCAAAAAAATCGAGTCGGAAAATGCGAGGTCTTCGCCTTGTCTATATAAATAAATGGGTTTTTGCCAATAACTTTTAACTGCTTTGAAGAAGAGGGATAAGTTTTGCTTTGCTTTGTAATAGGTAGTCTTGTTCATTTTTATAATTTTTTTAACATCATATATAGGTAGCGCACAATTCGCAATGTTATTCTTATAATAAAATTTATTTGTGTTACTAAAAAAACAACACTATTTACCTTTAAATGTATCCTAGGCTTGGTGAAGCATCTCCCACTATTCTAGTGAATTTGACAGAAAATAAAAACCCCCAACAAGAATCTGCTGCAACTTCAATTATTTCTGATCATTTCACTTTCAAAGCTAACTCAAGAATAGACATTATTCAAAAAATAAGAATGTTTGTTATCGCACCCGTTATAACCGCCACTACAATATTTTATCAGAGGCATTTGCTCGATGATTGCTGTGCAATGAATAACAAAATTATTACATATCCATATAAATCCATAATTAAAACTTTCTAGTAGGTTTACTGCATAATACCGTAATGTAGGAAAAATTCGGCAACGATTTTAATTCGTTTAATAGTACTTATACATCATCTACAAAAAAATTTAACCGGTTTTTTCATTGGAGTATAAAAAATACAGATATAGACTTTGAATTTCAAAATCCTTTTTTTTTTACTTTTTCTCTAGCCATTATTTATAAAAAAAATACAAATTTAAAAAAAAACGAATTTATCGAAAAAATTTTTTCAATCACATATTTTAACAAATTATTTATTTTTCAAAACTAATTGTATCATTTGATTTCTCGGAAAATTTTACCTCAGGTTTGATATAAATACTTACATTTTTTTCGTTAACAAATAAAGAAGACATAAAAGTTCAAAGTTGGCAAAATCCCAATTTACACAGTGTGACCTTTGAGGGTTAACTGTTTTCATGCTATACCGAGATATCTCTGGAAAAAATTTATTTTCAACGTCCTGTATCTCAAAACCATGAGCCTCACAAAAAAAATTGTAGATACAGATATTTCCAAAGATCTATTCTGAAATTTCGCCTATTTAAAAATGATACACCCAAAACTATTATGACAAAGTTTCATTTCCAAACAGCAGGGGAGAAATGAATCGGTCGAACCCGAGGATTCGATACATTAGAATTCCGTATTGGTAGCAGGCAGTAGTTGCCTTTAAGACACTGATAGTGACGTCATCCGGTTCCCACTCCATTTCCGTGACCGGCCAGGGATCGATGGCGCATTCAACTGGTGAGAGGAGAGCTCCGCCGCCGCCGCCACCGCCACCGTCGACGGCGATTCGCACGAACGCCCTCTCGGACCAGATAAACTTTTCACGGGGGTGCAATCGTGGAAGGTAAACACACGCCACCACTGACTGTTCAACAGGCCGAAGAGATAAACAAACGATCGGACGGCACGACACGCACAGCCGGGGTTGATAGTTCGGTAAACGTTCAATGTATATTGGGTACTGGATGATAATATAACCAGCAAATTTTCAGGTTAACACCTCTCAGAGTAAAACATAAATTGTGATAAAAAAGGTATCTGATGTGGTAAAAGACGTGAGGGTGAAATTCGCGCAAACGTGAATAAAATTAGCGCCCAAACATCCATTAGCCATTATACCAGTTTTGTCAGAAAATAATATTTGCACGGATGAAGTTGAAACGAGGAAAAACTATTTTTATTCTTCAATTTATGAAAAAAAAAGAAAGTCTTGTTGAAAATTCTGCTAGTGCTTAGATGTACTAAAATGTAGTTTTAAGTGGGCCCACAAAAAACGATTAGAAATGTAGTTAAGGTGTGAGTCAAAGCAATAAAAGACATTTTCACTTAATATTGGACATTTTGATAATTTTACTCATGTGATAATAGTTAACCTAAAAACTCAGTACTTTCATAGGTACACATTAAAGAAATTCTACAGATAAACTCGTATTTGGTGCACTTGTAGCTAAATCGGAGTAAATGTCCTCATTAATGAGTGACCCCACCCCATTCTATGGTTGTCGTGCGTTGTCTTGATCTATTCCCATCGTCCTCATTAAGTCATCTCGTGGCGTGGTGTATGGCGTGTAGTGCTGGACAAGTGTCCGTTAATCCGGTTAATATGGTGAAAATTATGTTTTAATATACAGATAGTTAAACTATACTGTTATAGTCTTTCCGATCTCAACTGAAGAACCAAGAGGTTGGTTATGTACCAGGTTCAGTCGCTAACGCAGCAAGTCGACATTGAAATATTTGAAAAATTTTTTTCTATATTCAGTCACTATTGTAAGCATGGATCCCAATGGTAATGGAGGCATGGGAGAAGGCAGAGATATCCTTCTAGAAAAAATCAAATTCCAGAAAACCAGAATCCACAAGATCTCGACTTTGTATGTGAAGATAGTGTGATACATATGCCAATGAAATAGCAGAATCATATTCTTATACTGAATATTCTGATCTTCATTATAATCTGTCTGCTTTTGAGGATCAAATGGCAAAACAACGAATATCATACATGACCTGGCGGCATTTCTCTATACAAGAAAAGACCTCAATAATCATGAAAATATTGGATCAGCTTGAATTTAGTAGTAGAGAAACTAGGATGAAAAGTGACAGGTGCATTTTGTATATAGCACAAGGTGGTTGGCTTGGAGTACAAAGTGATAAAGAGCAATTTGATAGCGCAAGAGAAAGTTGTGTTTTATTATATAACTTGGGCGCTTTTAATGCGTTTGTTGATCTTCTCAATTTAGAAATAGAAAATAGGAACATGGCAAAAAAGTCATCCATATCATTAGTAGATTCTGAAGATTTAAGGATAATTTTACGTGTTTTGTACACGATTGCTGAAACAATCTGCAATGAAAGAGAATCTGATCCTGCAATATATAGTTCTTTATCTAATGAACTAATGAATACCTCTGAGGACGATCTATTAATATTAAAACTGTTTAATATGTTAACAAAATTTTGTAGTGGGGCTTCTCCTCACTTTCCTGTAAAGAAAATTTTGCTCTTGCTATGGAAATTGATATTAATATCCTTAGGGGGTACACAAGAAATGAAGCAGTTAAAAGAAGAAAAACGAAATAAGGCTGGATTACCTCCTCAGGAAAAAGGCACAGTTGAAATTGCCAGAACATTGAGCTGATTTGCTTGAAGATCAAAATCAAAAGACGTAAAAGAAGTTTAGTGAAACAAAGTAGTTTAGAAGATAATGAAACTATTGACATGGAAGTGTTTGAAAATGAAGAGAGCAATATTCAAAATAATCAAACATTTAACAAATGGTAAGAAATAAACGTTTCTCCTGGAACAGAAAAAAATGCAAAATTACCTTGGAAACCCAAGGCTCACAAAAGAATAACCGAGATTTTTCTAAATGGAGCCCGAGAAAAATTGATTGGTTACAGCTTAGAAGGTACAACCCTTTTTGGTCTGCCAAAACTAGAGTTTCTGATTTCTCGGCCTATTTTTTTTCTCGGGTTTCGAGAATTCTCGACTAGGAATTCCCGAGAATTCTCCAGAAATTTATAAAACTTAAAAAAGTCATAATTTTGGTATTGCAATGCGAAATATAAATATGCTATTATACTTAACAATCATCATTAACATTTATTATTTATTCAGTATTTTTCTTAATTACTTATGTTTCTACTTCTACTAACAAAACTAAATTAAACTTTGAGTTTCTTCTTAAAAACCTTTAACTTGTTTTTTATTAAACAATTTCAATATACTTATGTTTATTTCAATGTTTTTGAATCGTAGTTTTCTTCCAATAATAATTATTAATAATCATTAATCATACAGTCTTTTAATTAAATAAATAGTAAATAAGGAATTTAACCCAAGAAATCTTTAAAAAATCAAGCTTTAATTTAAAGATATAGAAGCGTTCTTCCTATTAATTTATCACTTCAACATTAGGTATCTGCTTATAATAAAATTTCTACACAGACTTATAACTAGGTACATTAAAAAAATAAAAATCATCAAAGTAAACTAAAGCCTTAAAAACTTAAAATAAATAAATCGTGAGCTCGTAGAGAAACCACTTTAACCACTCAGTTATTTGTCGAGAAACGAATTGAACGCATGAACGAAACGAACTCTAGTCAAGAACTTAAGACGCGCGTGATTTTTTGATTTCTCGATTTCTCGACACTTTTTTCTCGTCTCGAGTAAGGCCAGATTTCCCGGGAATTCTCGGTTCGAGAAGTCTCGACCAGAAACCCTAGCCAAAACCTATACATGATAGCGTACAAATACTAAAAGAACACACTTATATCTCTCTGACTGAGCTTCAGATACAGAGAGAGGAAGATATTAGCAGAAATCCATTAACAATTAAGGATGAAATAGAAATAACATATACAGATCTGGTCGAATTAAACGTGGAAGTGGTAAAAATGTATACGAACAGTTGAAGAACGCGCGCGCGGGCAAACGGCATATAACACAGCCGCACTGGGCGACTTGGCAATAAATCTCAGTTGTTGACAAGTGGTTGACAAATTGTCTAGCATTGCAGTACAGCAATGCAGAATTTGGTGTGATTCAGGTAATTTAATGTTCAGTTAACCAATTGCTTTAATCGATACCTAAAATATTGTCTCTAAAACAGATTTGTGTAGAAACCACTGTGGCGGCTTCGTAGTTTATGACTTTAATACAATGTTATTTAAATTAAAATTTAAAGTGGTGCAAAACCACTCTAGATATTAATAAAATGGAAGCAGTGGCGGCTGGTGCGGGGGGAGGGGGCTCTAAGGTGCCGCTCCCTTGGAAATTTTCATAGTACAAAATTACTTAATAATAGTTAAATTTAAATCATATTTGATTGTGAGAAAAAGTCAACTCTTAATTGATTGGAGTCAAAAGTCACTAACTTGATAGCAGAAACTCTGATTTGAGTAAAATTCACTCATAAAATTTTAGTTGTACCTACTCATACTAATAGAGTGAAAATTTCACTCAGTGGAGTGTGAACAGAAATTGATACATTATTGAATAAAATTGAGTGAATTTGAGTGAAATTTTTTACAAATAGTTAATTATTATTTTTAATATTTACATGGTGGTCAATCCAAAGCTGCCCTCACTTTTTCTCCGTTGTTGTTCCCGATACAAAAAAAAACGTGTAATAAAAGTGTAGGGATTTTACAATATTTTGGCATATTTAACATTTTCACCATAAAATTGTAGCAGCCTAATTTATATGTTTTTTTTTTTATGGAAGGCCCTGAATATATTTAAATCATTAGAAATGCCTCAGTTTTTTACTGTGGCCTGTAACAGCACGAAATGTGTGCCCAGCCTCATTGTAGACTCCCAGACGTAATAAAAGGTACCTCATATCGGTTAAGCAGATGTCATGTGTAATAGTCGGTATAATAATTAAATACGGAACAGAACCGCACACTTGCTGTATTGACGTTGATGCAGTCTCGAGCATCTTGAAATTAGGAAATGCAGGATTAATCTGGGGAATGCACGAATTTTACTCGTGTGATTTATGCTACGAGATTCGTTGGGAATGGCAAGTAGGCTATGATCGAACAGATAACATCACAGGGCTGTTCTAGATACAGGGCGGTAGGTTATTCCGTTCCCATAACAATTTCATAGTTATAAAAAATATTTGCAGAATTAGAAATATGTGATCACTGATTAAAAATATAATTTAATTAAGTGCAGTGCACAAATGCTCGAAATTGAATTTTCAATAAAATTCGTATTCAATTAAAAAGTCAATTTGGAATTGCCGTCTGATTTTACATCGTTGAATAAACCTATAATTCCATTAATGCTAGACAGGCGAGAGAGACTTTATTAAACCGTTATCGAAATACTTTGATGTTTATTTTTAGTTTTTACTAATAATAAACGTTGATTTACAAATTGATCTGTATATATAGCGTCAGATAGCCCATCCTCTAAATATTCAAATACCACTTTATGTACTTGTAGTGATTTGAGCGCTGCGCCTCTCTCTTTGTAGCAAAATGTTCAGTTTAACGCTCCATTTATAATGTTTGTTGGGGTCAAACTTGAGCAAAAAGTAATCGAATACTGATTATTGAATACATTATGCAGAAATCTCTCGAAATCTGATAAATGAAGTATTTAATATTCATAGAAAGTTTATACCGAATTTATTCACGTTGAATGAATTCAAATACTAAATATTGCTCAGTATTCGTTCAGTAAATACAGTGTATTCGCATTCGTTATTCTATGAATCTTGAATATAAGAAACATTATCAAAAGTATGCATAATTAATATTATTCAGTAAATTATTGATTGAATATTCTAATATTCTAATATTGAATATTCTAATACGAAATTCATGGACATTTTGTATATTTATATTAATCTTTTGTATTCACGAATACAAGTCATTCGAATACTGCTCTACCCTGGTTAAGGTTAATTAACTAGATACTACTTTCAAGATAAAAATGTCAATCACATCAATGTAATTTTTTTCACTATTTTGCATTTGCATGTTGTTTATTCCAAAAAGGTAGTTACTAACTGATTTTTTTAGGTAGTTTAAATTATTTTCTTTTTGTTGTTTAATCAAAATAATAGTATGGTCCATTAAGAATCAGGACAACCATCTAACAAAATTTTAAGGCGCACTATACGAATTATACAGGGTGTTTATTAAGTACTTGTACAAAGTTTAAAGGGTGTATCTTTGATTAATTTTAAGATAAATAGAACATGGACCCGCAACGGCTTGGTTCTTAAAATATAGGTCGTCCAAAAAAAAAAATTGGTATTGCGAATTTCTATTATCTTTTTTTTTTCACTAATTTGGTGATAGTAATTTGTAAACTGATAGTGTAAAGTGTAGTGTAAAGTGATAGTTCAACTTACAAAATCCCAACGCAAGTGTAACTTTAAACTACTTTTTTTTACAAAACGGCTGCTTTCAGCGACAAATACTAAATATCTTTTATAAGTAAAATTGAATGGAGAATAATGTTTAGTCAAAAATGACATACAGTGCGACACAATGGTTATTTACATACAGGTATTCACCGTATGTGGCGCCTACTAATATTAAACAAAAAACTAAGTAAATATTTGCATTTCTCATAATCAATATTCAAAGTTTCCCGAATTTCGACAAATTGACACGTTAAAGTGACTTTATCCCTGGCCGAGAAATAGTCAAATTTCTGGCGTTTTTAGGTACTGAAATCTTGAAAAGTAAAACGTGTAGAACAAAAGTAATCACAAAAATAAAATCCTTGTGTTCTGTTTATTAATTGTTACTTGTTACTTAAATTTACTCAAATAAAATAATAACATAAAAAAAGCGTTTGTAAAACATGCGTTTGCTGTTATCCTAATCCCACATTTTAAGAATTATTTTCAGGTACTTATAAATAAAAGTAAACAATTTTATATGTAGGGCTAAGCAAATAAATTAGTATATTCGTAGATTTCAGTACCTAAAAGCTTGATGCTTTGATCGATTTTTGCACCTGTTTATTCATTTTACTGCGGCATCTGAAAATACTCACAATCACATGGCGTGGCATAACATTCCTATTATTTGATAAGCTTTAAATTATTCAGTTATTAAAAATTAAATGCAAAACTCACATTATCCATAATTTTTCGAAATAGAGTTAGTGGCGCTATCTTGTTCATCGTATTGAACTACACCATTTTAAAATTTAGAAGTGGTACAAACTCACATTTTCGTATTTATATTTAAATTGTGAAATCTGTGAATTGTTTCAAAAGTCACATTCTCCTACGATCTGAAGTTGCCAAAACTCACATTATCCATATATCCACCAATGAAAAAGCTTAAAGCGATAAACAAATATGGCCGACTGCCAAAGGAGAATGTGAGTTTTGCTTCTCGTATTGTTTTGCTTTCCTAGATGGTTGGTTCCGTGTTTTCTATGAGTTTCTGATTAAAAGTAAGATATGTTTAGTTCTGAAGTTTTATATTTAAATATCGGATAATAGAACTTTTTACTGTCGTTTTTTGTACATTGCAATTTTAGATTCATTATAAAAATATTTCACTTTCACTGATAATAAAACCGCATTCTAAGTATTTTGTGCAGCTTTTTATTTTGATTATGAACTACCATATTACATAAAAGTTTTATTGATATTGAGTTTGTTTCAAAGTTCCTTTAATTTCATAAATTTTGGTGTAAAAAATAATATTATGTAGAATAATTTGGGGCAAAACTACCATTATCCAAAAAGTTGTATCAAAACTCATATTATCCAAACTTTAATTCACTTTCTTGGAGTCATATATTGTTGTGTTGTCATTTCACCAATTAAGAAGCAAAGTTAAAGTTCTAATACAATACCAAAAAAAATTTCAGAGCCTCAAGTCACTTAAAAAGTGAGAAATCAGTTATTCCTTCTTCTTGAAAAATTTGAAAAAGTGGATAATGTGAGTTTTGCATCTATACCCCTCAAATACCAAACAAAAGTTTTTTTGAACGTTCTGTATCTCAAAAACTAAGCCGTTGAGGACCCATTTTCATATGAACTTTTTATCTTAAAATTAGTCACCCTTTAAAGTGTGTACAAGTACTTAATAAACACCCTGTATAGTGCGCCCGTATTAAAAAATCATTTTAACGATTTTTTCAAATAAAAATCTGACTACCTACATCATTTCAATGAGCATCACTTAACACCTCATTAATTTAAATTGTAGTAACGGATATTTTCATATTTAAGTGTTCGTTTTATAATTTATATTTAAGTTTACGTTTCTGTTTAAAAATCTAAGAGGTACTCAAAATGTCTGAAAATAAAACATTAGCCAATTAGTGACACTGTTGATTATGACAGGTAAATAACAGAGCCTGCATATATCATTTTTACAACTTTAGCTCCATTTGACTATTATTATTGAACAGTGATAGTGTTGACACTGAGATTCGCAAAGAAACAGTGATTTAGATAATTATTTTAAGAAAATATTTCAAATCTATCTGATTAGTAGATAAACACTTACTTACTTTTTTTATTATACACATTTTATGAAACAGCAAAAATAATTAATTTAAAACGTAAATTACTTAGTTTTACTTTTAATTAGTATCGTTAATAAATCACACAAAAATATTAATTTTTTAAAAACACTAGACAATTATGTCCGCATTGACATAAAGCATATGGTGACTTTAAAATAACACGCAGCAAAGTTATGCAAAGAAATCTATCTTTACAAAGTACGATGGTTTTTCGGGTTATTTTAACGCTGCCCTTTGTCGCCGTTAGTTACGGACCTGCACTTCCTTAATCTTATGTTTTTGTTATCTTTAACCTGCCCTTGTTGTTATCGGTCTAGGGGAAGCGGACCAGCTATCAGAACTCCTACCGTTCCTCGGTGGCATCTGTAACTGATTCTCCACTGTAGGTATCTTCAGTGGTGACTGCAAAAATTTGGTCGCGACTAAGGCAATGTAAGTCTGTAGCTGGCGGCGACCAGGTGCATGGGCCAGGGCGTAGTAATTCAAGAAAAACCACTGCTTTTACAAAATTATTTCCCATTGCAGTTTCGCTCTTTGCAATTCCATTACTTTCATACAGTTGGTTTGAAAAAGAAACAGTAGGCAACACTGATAAGGGCGCACATACAACCGAGTTCTAGAGCTGCCTAGTGACGGCGTAGACAAGATTTAAATTGCAGTTAAAAAACAAAGTCAACAGTTTATTTTCCTCCCGTAAATAATTTCTGATTGGGATTCCGCGGAACGCGTACTGTTATGACCTCCCTTAATAGGACAAATTGTATGTTTTAGGTACTTTGAAAATATTCCTGTCACAATTTGAAAACGTCATGCTTGTTATTTACGATGTGAAAAAAGGGTTTTTATAAACAGAGTTCGCATGAAATGCATTGCCACTTAGCGTATTAAGCGCTTATCGATTTTAAAAGACGAGCAGGATTTATCCTTCTTCGTGCCACCAGAACACGAAAATAATTCTTTCTATTTTCTAGGCTACATCCCGCATTAGCATTCGTAATATACGAGCTCTGGCTCTCTCGTCTCATAGTTCTCTCCGTCCTTTTTCCGAGCGGGGAGACATTCAATTATCCTAATGCATATTCCTATTTCTTTCTCCGCGAATCTCGCGTATATCATAAGGACGGCATTCCTCCTTTTGCACTTGCAACGTCAGGTTTTTATAGTTCTTTTCATTGTTCCACCTCGCCTCTATTTAATTTCTGGATAGTGGAGGATTTCAACGATTTAATTTTTAACGAAATACATAAATATTAGAGCAAAACCGTTCAAATTTGAATTATCCTTGATAATTTAAGGGCAGGGTTATTCAGAACTTATCCAAAAAAATTAAATGTACAGGGGACTATTACAAATACAATTTTGTAAAAAAATTGAAAATGTCTTGCATCACCATAATACAAATGTTTCACCATAACACAAATATTGTCCATAAATTAAAACGATCTCCATCAACTCCGAGTTGTTGTACAGGTAAGCCATTTTTGACACACGAAAAACTAATGTAAACACTATTCGGAATCACCTGGGGCCACGTGTAAAGCGAGCGCACTAGGTACAGCGCACAACGCGAATGACGCTAGACACTACAGTAGTCCAGTGATGTAAGGGTCGTAAATATTACAACTGCAACAATTTTTTTCTTGGAAACCATAAGGATTTTACAAAAAAAATTGTTTACGATATTAACTCCATTTTCCATGACGCATCTATTCCCAAATTTTTTTGGATAAGTTGTGAATCACCTTGTATATCAGCTACGTAGCTATTACGAGGACTGCTAGAAAAATATCTACCTATTTCTAATTTATCTCAAATTCTATTTCAATTCGTTTATTATTTTGTGATTTAAGAAGTGTTTTGCAACAAAAATTGCTACGATTACACCGGGTCTAGATGTCGCGGTTACTTGAAAAATGTAAACAAATGCAGTATCGTCTGGATGGTGCACATTGATACATTCAAAGCATGTCTGCAAGTCTTCACCTAATCACCAAAGCAGTACAAACCGTACACTGTTTGGACTATTCAACAAGTGAACGTTTTGTCATAGTGAATGCAAGATTCAATGAAAGAAAAATTATGAGTTTTAAATTGTCATGGCAAAATAACCGTTGCAAGCATAAACTTCAATAAATTATTTTCTGACAAGAGTCTCAAAGGCACTACAACTGTGAATGAAAAACAATCAACATTATAAAGAAAAAAAAAGTTTATAGGCCCTAGTACACCACTAGAATCTTAAAATAAATTACAATTTATATTAAAACATAGTGAAGTATTTAACTAGAGCCACATATTTTCATTTAAGTAGCTCTGATCCTCCAATTCAATACTACTTCCGGTTATTAGAGGATGTCCACTGCACTTTTATACGTGCTATACCTTACTCTCTGCGCTGATCCAACATAATACCGCTTTAAAATGTAATCTTCCCAATAACATTCTCCACGAAAGAGACTTTGCACTCTAGTACAGCACGTAAGATACTTACACACGAAAAAGAAGTTTCATCTATGGCAATTTTTACTGTAAGGTAATGGACAAAAGTAATTTGATCGCATACATTTTTGATAAGTGGACGTAAGGAGGTTCGGTCACGTACAATCCTATTATTTTCACGGGCTGTTTTCGGATCTGGACAAGCAAATGACTTTATTTCTGAGAATACTTCAGATCCACAGGTAAATGCTACTATTACGGCTATGTAAAGTTATCTCTAGTGATTTAATTAATTTCGTCATTTTCAGTATAGCGCCGGTACAAGTTAAAGCTTTTTCTCGACAAACATCATAAACGTATGACATATCTCTAATCAAAGGCTTAGATTACACAACGGCAAGCTAAATCGAGTACATTTCATTTACGATGACGAATGACGTTGAACAGCATATGGCAATCGCAGAATGTCAAGTTTACGTTTGAATTAATTCGCTTCACAGACATAAAATGGTCAGGTATCGTTCACCTTACCGGATGGACAACATTTTTTAGTAACAGCGTGCTAGGGCAAAAAGGACATTTGCCAAGAGCCCTCCAGGAAATTGCCATTAAATAGTAGAGACTCAATTACTAAAAAATTTTAAAAAAGAAGTTGCTTATTTCATAAAATCTGAGTTAATAAAAAATTTTAATCATGTAGATATCAATGCAGAGTGTTCTGTTTAAGGACTAGCAATTCTCATAACGTTTTTACCTGGAAGTTATTTTTTCAACAAAAATGGACGAAAAAAATAGACTGTTAAGAGAGTAGTAATATGTAGAAAATTGAAAGACGAATCCGAAAATATCATGATTGGTACCCTAAAGCAGTGGCGTACTATTTTATTTAGAAAAATATGCAACCGATTCCCTGTATCTCCGCCACTGAAGCATCTAAATTTTAGAAAAAAGCCTCAGATTTTGGGCATGTTTACATAAATACACGTGCCCAATTTCAAATTATTTCACTTACTAGTTTTTAAATTATTAAAAAAATTCAAAATAATTTTTTAAGTTTAACACCCTGTATCTTAACGAAGCGTCCTGGGTAAAAACTTTATAGGAAAGACTCCCCTTAAAATTCACCAAAGAATAGAAACCGTAAAATAACAAATTTCAAAATTTCTACCGTTTCCGAGGTACAGGAATTGAAGTTAAGGAAAACGTTATATTTATTCGAATTTCTTGAAGTGACCCAAACTAACGAAACTTAGGCTAATAATAATTGCGGAGATAAGGGAAAGCACTTCTAACAGAAACTCCAGAATTTCGACGCCACTGTTTATTTCGGGAATGTAATAAATGAATTCAAACATTGTTTCTAGGAAAAAAAAGGCGTCTCTATTTAATCGAAACTGTGACATTTAAGGGTAATTCCTTTTTTAATTTAAAATAAACGTTAAACAAATATACAACTTTAAATTATCAAAAATGTAATCATTGGCGTAGAAATTCTATATATTTTACTAAGCTGTATCCCTCGCTATTACTCAGATACTCAAACTTTCTAGTAAAAAGGGAGTTTCACAGAAGATTTTTTTTGAAGTTATGAAAAATCCTGAGGTGATGGGGTTAAGTGGATCGAATTCGGATTCAGCGACCCAGCAAACGTATAATAAACACAGGTTGACCTATGGGCCCGAAAGTATATTTTTTTGTGTAGCTGTGTTATCATTCATTTAATAAATGAATGTAACATTATTTCTACAAAAAAAAAAAACACCAATGGCGTATTTCGTATTTTTGTCTTGGGAAAATGGGGCGGCACCTTCAGTAGCACGCCACTGGTTAAAGCCACAAGGTTAATACTACATTCAATAAAATATCCAATTAAGTGAATAGGCTGTAGTAAATTTCATTCAATTCTATCAACGCATTATGAAGACATGACAGAAAATATATTTATTTTTTTGTAAACTTAACCACCCTGTATCTCGAATACCGCGTCCTCCAGGAAAAAAGTTTATGGAGCAAACTCTACTCATTTTTTGGCAATTAATCTATTCTTGCAGTTTCTGTATTTAAAGTGAAATCACTTTGTACATTGTCCTGAGGGACTTTTAATTTGTTATACAATTGTTATGCAATTGTTGTACATTCAAACATAGATATTAATTATTTAAATATCTCTTATCTTACTGTAAATGAAATGTATTAATATCCACAATTAATCATAAAGCTTGATAGAGGTTTTGTAAATGTTTTTGTATTTTATTTTAACTGTTTTTTTTTTCAAGTTGACAACTTTACATTTTGACAATAAATCGATGAATTTAAATGGTTTTTCAATAAGAACGATATAATTTTAAAATGAAATAAAATTAAAATCATTTCAGGTTCAGGATCAAACTTTTTATATTATCTTAAAGTACAATCAATAACATTTATGTTTTGAACAACTCTACCTCGACTTCGTCTACACAAGCAAATTCGACGAACCCAATTTTTCATAACTTTGTGTAATAAATCGGGCGTGATCTGACGAATGCAGCGTTCAATGTTCAATCTTAATGTACCAAGTGTTTGTGGTCTGTTTGCATAGACCATACATTTCAAATAGCACCAAAAGAAGTAATCTAGAGGAGTTAAATCACAGCTTCTTGGAGGCCGGTAAACAGTTGCATTCCTTGAAATTATCCTTTCGTCAAGCTTTTCTTGCAATAGGTCGATAGTTTCATGAGCAGTATGACATGTGGGACCGTCTGGTTGGGACCACCCTGGTAGCACAATCGTGTGCAATTCTAATACAAGTTGTTTCAAGTTTACTTGAAATAGCCAAATTGTGTCAGATTGTTTTGTGTCTATTGCTGAAATTTATATCGTTTTTTATGCAAGATACTTTTACAATACTTGCAGACTTAACCAAAAATACTTGAGTCCAAAGAGGTGAATAAGTCAAGTACAATATGTCTTACTTAATTCTAATGTAAGTCTGCAACATAGTCACTTGCTTTAATTTACCCTTTTGTGCTCAAGTGCCCTGAATCAAATCCATTGAAAGCTTTGATCAAGATAATCGCAGAATGAATAATAATAATAATATCTCTACTCCTCATTCTAATTACGAGAATTAGCCCAGAAGTCGGAGACTTGTGCGGGAGAGGAGGCGGCATATTATTATTACGCAGGCCGCATTTGCGCCCAGGAACGACTTATGTTGGTAGGCCCTAACCACCATTCAGTGCAGGAATGAGGGAAACCTGGAAAACCTCATTAATTAGGGGGGTGGTCAAATGCCAGCCGGTGTCAATCTCTCACATTGACCCAAGCCAACATTCTTCCACCCTACCATACCTGCACAGAGGGCGCCAATCCTCCGTACAAGTATAGATAATCTACGGTCACCGGCCGCGGGATTCGAAACCCGGGCAGTTAGACACATCGATTTAAGTACTGACGCCTTAAACCGTGCGGCTATCGACCGATATAATCTTGCAGTAAACCTGATGCTGATTTCAGCAATAGATACACAGCAGTCTTGTATAAGTGTCTTGTGCAAGATTTTGCTACCAGGGCACATACCCTCCAAATCAAGTGCATCTGCATTTGGCCACAAAAAATTTCTTAACATCTGTTGGTATCGTTCACCATTCACTGTAACTGTACCTCCTACCTCATTTTGAAAAAAAAGGTCCGATATCACCATGCCATAGCGGATACAAAAGCTTCTCGGGAATCTGTTGCGGATTGTTTTCACATTAAAACGGCATTGTGCTTGTTAACATATCTACTTAACCAAAAATGAGCTTCATCTGAAGAGATAATTTTTTTCGCAAAATTATTAAGATACCTAAACTCCAAGCAGCAAATTCTCGGCACCGACGATGATGGTCCAGTGTCTTGGGCCAAAACAATCTTATACGAGTGTAAATTTAAGTCTTTTTGCAAAACTGCCAAGTTGTAACTTTAAGCCTTACCTAATTGTTGAGAACGACGAGAAATTTATAAATTTGGATGTTCTGCAACACTAGCTCTTACAGCTGCAATATTCTCAACAGTTCTGGCATTTCAACATCTTACTGGTGTTTTTACATTGTGAAAAGTAAAATTATTTTCAAATTTCTCAACGATGCGACGAATGGCAAGCAAAGAAGGGCGATTTATCATTTAAACCAAAGTTTTCGCGAAGTGCGCGATAAGTGTTCACAAAAGAACGTCTATTTTCATAAAATCTTTGGATAAAAACCAAACGTTCTTGAATCGCGTATTTATCCATAATAAATTGTTATAGTATACTGAACATAAATGGTTGTCATTTATGTTAGGTATAACTTTATTACCATCGTTATCATATCGTCCAAAATCATATCAGGTTCAAATTATTATCCAAGTTTCATCAGTTTAAATTAGTCTTAAGAGATATCTAAATAAACATGGAAAACATGGAAACAATTCAAATTTCTAAATAAGAGTGTTCATTATTATTTTTACTGGTTTTTCTGATTTTCTTCCCTTATATAATTTGGACATCAGGTTATATTAAAAATTCAGCTAAATACTAACATTAGTTTCAATCGGCCTTTAAATTCTCCCGACTTAACTCTCATCGACATTTCAGAATCTTAAACGCAAAAAATTCGTAAAGAATGTATACGTATTAACAATAAAGAGGAACCGTCCATGAAATAACGGCGCGACGCTAATCTGGTAGACCACCCTGTAGGTAATGGTGCATTTGACTATTTCCCACTAGCATACCCGACCGGCGGAGAACCAGTTCCTTATTCTTCTTTCCTGGGGCCACCACCGGCGCGGCGGTCAGGTTGACGGCCGAAGCCCGGTTCACAAGATACAAGATGACCGCGTTTACCGAGCTCTCATTGCAGCAAAGAAGAACCGAAATCGACCACCAGAAACGGAAAGTGTCCTACAAATCTGAATTCCGCACGCCCAGACAAGAATTGCGTGAGGTTGGCGTAGATCAGGATCACAGACGAAAAAGGAAAGAGATGGGTGGTGCCCGAATAGATCACAACAACATTCGCTTATGTCTTGCTGAATGAACAGCCGCAAGAACATTGATGGATTAACTTTATCAGAATGGGTTCCCTTTAGAGACAGTTTCAGAGTAACTTGGGATTAATATAAATTGTGTTTGACTTTTGAATGATTTATTCCCGATTACTTTAAATATTTCCCTGATAATTTGTCTTTTGTATCTCTCTATCAACTAGAAAAAAATCGTATAAATATGGAAAATTAAAACGCAATCTCGGACAACNCGGTCAGGTTGACGGCCGAAGCCCGGTTCACAAGATACAAGATGACCGCGTTTACCGAGCTCTCGTTGCAGCAAAGAAGAACCGAAATCGACCACCAGAAACGGAAAGTGTCCTACAAATCTGAATTCCGCACGCCCAGACAAGAATTGCGTGAGGTTGGCGTAGATCAGGATCACAGACGAAAAAGGAAAGAGATGGGTGGTGCCCGAATAGATCACAACAACATTCGCTTATGTCTTGCTGAATGAACAGCCGCAAGAACATTGATGGATTAACTTTATCAGAATGGGTTCCCTTTAGAGACAGTTTCAGAGTAACTTGGGATTAATATAAATTGTGTTTGACTTTTGAATGATTTATTCCCGATTACTTTAAATATTTCCCTGATAATTTGTCTTTTGTATCTCTCTATCAACTAGAAAAAAATCGTATAAATATGGAAAATTAAAACGCAATCTCGGACAACCAGTATAATTTTTCGTAAGAAATGGCGCATTCTTCAACTTATAGGCCACATTTGCTTTGTTTGTTTTGTGTTGTCTCATTTTTAATAATTCAGGGTGTCCCACCAGGAACTCCATCGATGGATATCTGGGAAACCGCTCGAAGGATTTTTTTGAAATTGTGATGGTGTGATACGGATCGTGGGGCCTACCAAGCTAAAATATTTTCAAGTTCATCGTACTTCCGGTTATACCAGAAGTCGATACTAACTTTCTTATTTTAAGTTGAACCCCCTGTATATTATTGCATTTTTGGAAAGAGCATCTATTTTTAAGTTTTCTGAGATATTTTGCAAAATTTAATTTTCCCGGAAACATAGGTTTATTTTTTTATGCAAATGGGACATTTTGTTGAGGAAGACCTAATTTATCGAACTTGACATGAAAATTTTCCAATTTTTATAAAGGGTGGTCAAAAAAAGTATCGAATATGAAGTTCAGAAAATGTGGAAAACGCGAAATTTTTAAATGGAAACCCCTAATTTTTAACGTAATCGCTTTCTGCGCTAAAATTAAGTGTAACTTTGTTAAAGTTTCCCTATACCTAAACCCAGTGGATTTCATTTTATTTACAAATAAACATTTCCCATTTCTTAAAATGATGTTTCCATTTGTTTCGCACATTTTAGGTTGGCCGTGACAGGTAAGTAACAATCAATATGACAATTGTCACGGGTTTTTAATTGTCAAATTTATTTTAATAAATATTCAAAATGTCTTCCTTCAACTTCTCAACTTCTAAATATTTTTCACATCTTCGGGTTAGTTCCTTGTGGGTCGCTGCTCTAATAGAATCCTATGGTATTTTCTATTTTCCTTTGTTGTTACTGGAGTACTATACACACTATATTCTAGTGTCCCAAATAAAATAGCATATATCACCGGATTCTATTAGAGCAACGACTCACAAGGAATTAAATAAAGGACCCCGCACAAATCTTATGGAAATTGGGTCCCGGTCAAATTCGCTGAATTTTTGATATGTGATAGAGTTCATCATACTGGTCAATTGTCTCAATGGCCACAAAGCTCAAAAATGGATAGTTTGGCCAGTACAGAGCTTTAAAGCTCCGAATANTTTCTCAACGATGCGACGAATGGCAAGCAAAGAAGGGCGATTTATCATTTAAACCAAAGTTTTCGCGAAGTGCGCGATAAGTGTTCACAAAAGAACGTCTATTTTCATAAAATCTTTGGATAAAAACCAAACGTTCTTGAATCGCGTATTTATCCATAATAAATTGTTATAGTATACTGAACATAAATGGTTGTCATTTATGTTAGGTATAACTTTATTACCATCGTTATCATATCGTCCAAAATCATATCAGGTTCAAATTATTATCCAAGTTTCATCAGTTTAAATTAGTCTTAAGAGATATCTAAATAAACATGGAAAACATGGAAACAATTCAAATTTCTAAATAAGAGTGTTCATTATTATTTTTACTGGTTTTTCTGATTTTCTTCCCTTATATAATTTGGACATCAGGTTATATTAAAAATTCAGCTAAATACTAACATTACTTTCAATCGGCCTTTAAATTCTCCCGACTTGACTCTCATCGACATTTCAGAATCTTAAACGCAAAAAATTCGTAAAGAATGTATACGTATTAACAATAAAGAGGAACCGTCCATGAAATAACGGCGCGACGCTAATCTGGTAGACCACCCTGTAGGTAATGGTGCATTTGACTATTTCCCACTAGCATACCCGACCGGCGGAGAACCAGTTCCTTATTCTTCTTTCCTGGGGCCACCACCGGCGCGGCGGTCAGGTTGACGGCCGAAGCCCGGTTCACAAGATACAAGATGACCGCGTTTACCGAGCTCTCATTGCAGCAAAGAAGAACCGAAATCGACCACCAGAAACGGAAAGTGTCCTACAAATCTGAATTCCGCACGCCCAGACAAGAATTGCGTGAGGTTGGCGTAGATCAGGATCACAGACGAAAAAGGAAAGAGATGGGTGGTGCCCGAATAGATCACAACAACATTCGCTTATGTCTTGCTGAATGAACAGCCGCAAGAACATTGATGGATTAACTTTATCAGAATGGGTTCCCTTTAGAGACAGTTTCAGAGTAACTTGGGATTAATATAAATTGTGTTTGACTTTTGAATGATTTATTCCCGATTACTTTAAATATTTCCCTGATAATTTGTCTTTTGTATCTCTCTATCAACTAGAAAAAAATCGTATAAATATGGAAAATTAAAACGCAATCTCGGACAACGAGTATAATTTTTCGTAAGAAATGGCGCATTCTTCAGCTTATAGGCACATTTGCTTTGTTTGTTTTGTGTTGTCTCATTTTTGATAATTCAGGGTGTTCCACCAGGAACTGTATCGATGGATATCTGGCAAACCGCTCGAAGGATTTTTTTTTGAAATTGTGATGGTGTGATACGGACCGTGGGGCCTACCAAGCTAAAATATTTTCAAGTTCATCGTACTTCCGGTTATACCGGAAGTCGGTACTAACTTTCTTATTTTAAGTTTAAGTTTTCCGAGATATTTTGATTTTTAAGCAAAAATTGACAGATGCAGACTGTCAGCAAAATTTAATTTTCCCGGAAACATAGGTTTATTTTTTTATGCAAATGGGACATTTTGTAGAGGAAGACCTAATTTATTAAACTTGACATGAAATTTTTTTTTACACAAATAAGATGTACTTGTTTTATGTCTATAAATTTAACCGTTTTCGAATTATTTACTGTTTTTCCATTGGATGCAATTTAATTTTCAATACATGATTTGTACTTATTCTCTTGAAGAAGGAGTTTAAATATCTACGCTGGTTTTATTAGAATACACATTTAGATTTTTTATAATTTTAAGAATTCTGAATTCAAAATTTTAACTTTAACACCCTGTAACTTTTTAATTATCCACAAATAGACTAAGGTAAGTTCAGCTACATTGCACTATTTTGAGGTAAGGAAACTTTGCTCTGTCCCATTAATTTCGGGACACCCTGTATAAATTATCATATTTATTTCGAAAAACCATAGCATAGTCGTTATTTTTTTTCCATATAAAAAAAACAGAGTTGTCCTTGATCAAAAACAAATCCACTAGTTAAACTAATGTTTACTTAACTAGTACTAAATTATTTTAGTGCTATTGTTGTAGGTAGCTACACAGCTGACTATGGAGAAAAAAAATATATAGGTACCTACTTAGTTTCGAATAAGTTTTTGTTTTTCACAGACTATATGAATTTATTTTAGTCCATAGCCAGCTAGATGTATACAATAGTAGCAAATCCAGTTTAATAGTGCATTTGTTTCTAATCATGGCCAACGCCGCAAACCATTTTTGACACTAACTACTAAAAAACTATTGTAAACACCATAGATAACAGGTAAGCACTATCGCAACGACGATTGCAAAATCGGATTTCAATATTCGGAGTCGCTGAGGTCACGTGGCTCTCCACGCGTATTGCGAAGGACGCTAGAGTTTACAGTTGTCAAGCTATGTAGTGGTTGAATGTACTGTAATTTCAATAATTTTTTTCTCGGAAACTATAAGGATTTTACAATTTTTTTTTGCGATATTGACTCCAATTTTCTCATGCCGCATCTGTTCCCAAATTTTTTTGGATAAGTTGTGAAACACCCTGTATAATTTAGCTTGATTTACAGGTAGATAGAGGGTTTCTGAAGAAGGGGGCGATATATCTCCCGAAACGCCAAGATTCCTAAACCGATGATGTTTCGATCATCCAGGAAATTGTTTAGTCTTTAATTTTTTATACAAGAATGACAAACTCGGGGTGATTTTTGAGTTAATTATATAAATTTATTTTTAAAAAACATATTTTATATTTAGCACTCGTATATTTAAATCTATTTTAAATGTATAGAGCTAACTGAAATAAATT
>NW_019416382.1:430585-478129 GCF_000390285.2 Anoplophora glabripennis | reverse complement strand
AAAGAGAGAAAAAAATGATGACATAATTTTAACCGTGTACTCTATTCATTAAACTAGACAACTTTCTCTTATAACTTTTTTTGGAAATTCCCAAATATAAGCGAGAAAAGTAACAGTTAATGCGTCAAATATTTATTTAAAAATAAACCAATAAGGTCATGTCCTAAAATTAACTTAAAGAATGTGTTCAAAATTGTCACCACTCACTTCAACATAACGGTATGCACGACGTAACCACTGTTCTTTAACGGCGCGCAACAATGGGAGTGGTATTCCCCGTATTGTTTCCGCAGCCTTATTTATCCGCCCAATCAATTTCTTTCGTATATTTATTGGTTTCTGAAACACAACTCTTTATGTACCACTACAAAAAAAATCACAAGGGTTAAGGTCCGGCGATCTCGGTGGCCATGGAACTGGTTCGCTCCAACGAACTTATCCGCAAAAAATATTTCAACAATTTTCATTTTTTTGCAAACATGAAATAAATCTAAAATGTTGGTTCGGAAAATTTTTCTCCAAAAAGTGCCCAACATTTCCCAAAACCGCAATTTTCTCTATCTTTAATACTAACCACATCCTGACCTGACATCGAAAATGAGATGCACTATACACGAAATTCTGAAAACGGACTGTAAAAATGGACATTTTCATTTAGACCTCGAAAATTATGAAAAAGTTCTCCTGGGCCAATTCGGGAACGTACAATCCGAAAGTGCTATCAAATTTTGAGTGGGATCGAATTTTCAGGTACATACACACATTTATAAAAATAATTTACTGCAGCCGCAAGTACATTGACCAGTACCAAACGTCCAGTATAACTTCTTATACTATTTTGAATACAGATAATGAAAATTCGTACTGTACACCACGAAATAATGACTCTCCTGCCCTAAGAGACTCCCTGAAAATAAGGGTCGCCTGTAAATCTTGTGCCCGGCTCCAATTCAAGACGCTTCCGAGGAAAAACCGTGTCGAATGAGCAACAAGTGCCGCGTGCCCCGGAAACACACCCTCTACGACTTCCGCCCGCCCTGATGGCCGCAACTTTTCACCTGAAAAGAGGGAAACGAATCCGGAAGTCGGCCATTTTAAGTCGCAAGGAACGCTTCCGGCGCGTGAGTAGTTAAGAAATCGCCAAAATACTGGGCCGCGAACTTTCTTGTAAGTTTAGAACAAATACCAGATAAAAAAGACCACCACCCAGAAAGTTGTAGCTATCAACCAGAAGTAATCTACAATTATATTGAATTCTGTGCAGGGTGTAAGAAAAGTGTGACGAACTAAAATTTTGATTTTTTTAATGGATACACCCTGTATATTATTTCACATTGTCTACAATACACTAAATGATAGGAATTACGCAACATCTGCACGATAACAAAGCCAACAGTATACCAATGTCACGTGAACGTGAAAAGCGTTCTGAGCAGCGGCAAACGCATGTCTCGGTTGACCCGCTTGGCACGCCATTGAATTGCGGCTCTTTCTAACAACCCTAGTAATAATTATTCTCACTTGTTTTTGTGGTTTTATGTTATTGTTTATTTTTATAAACCACTTTATTTTCTTGAAACATTTTTCCTGTGTTTCGTGTACCTTTCAACATTCCTTTTTACGGAAAATAAATTGTGTTTCGTGTAACCCATTAATATTCCTTTTTACAGAAAATAAATTGTTCGAGCTTTTAAGCAAATTGTTTGTTATAGGTCCTTACTTACTGCTTCACAGAAATTATAACTAATTTGCTAATTTCTTCATTAAGATAAGCAAAACTACTTTTGTTTATCTAAACGGAGAAATCAAACAGATCAAATAATTGCATATACGCAGTGGGTATTAAAAAAAAGCTTGAAAAATTATGAATATAACTTAATTTCTATTTAAGTTAATAAAAAATTAAGTAACTAGTTATTAAAAACTGAATACCCGCCATTGCCAAATCTTTAACAACATTTTTGTCAGAATTATTTTTTTTACTTGTCCTACTGTTGTTCTGAGGCGACAATATATGTCTCAAGTTTTCTGGATAGGATGCGATTTATCCTTTATAACCAAAATATTTTATCTTACATTTGCTTAAAAGCAAGTAAAAATATTTTCACACTATTTTGATCATCCTGTATCTATAGCTAGATACAGGGTGATTCACAACTTATCCAAAAACAATTGGGAGTAGATGGGTAATGAAAAATGGAGTCAATGTCGTAAAAAAAATGTAAAATCCTTACAGTTTCCCAAAGAAATATTATTGAAGTTGTAGTACTTTTAACCCTTACATCGCTGGGCTACTGTAGTCTCTAGCGTCATTTGCGCTGTGCGCAATGCGCTCTCTTTCCATGTCATCCCAGGCGATCCCGAATACTGAAATCCAATTTTAGTATATATATTAAACTTTTTGCGATAGTGTTTACATTAGTTTTTTCAAGTGTCAAAAATGGCTTACTCTCCGATACGTGCTCGAAAGATGTATTGTGACGACACCAGTTACATCACTGATTGCACGTAAATAATAAAGTAATATTTCTGGGCAAGCTAGAATAAATGAAAAATTCCAATTATTAATAACCTTAGTATCTGCATGTAAACATTTTTATTTAAATCAGTTTGAATAATATAATCCAATTAAATAAGCCTTTAAATCGAAATTTTGGTCAACTTGCCTGAATTTTTGATATGAGTTAGTTTGAGGTATAATAACAATAAGTGATAGTAATTTTTTGTTCAACCCCCGGCCGAGGGTGAAAAAAGTTAAAACAAAGGGGTTTTTCAAGATAACTCAAAAGGGGTAAGAGCTAGAAAAAAAGTTTGTTATTTAAGTTGTAACAAGTATATAAAATCCTACATAAAATTGTCTATTGACTTTTTCTTGTACTATAAAAATTAACAGAGTTAGGGAGGCTAGAAGTTAAGGGAAGTTAAATGAATGGATTTTGTAATTTTTTTTTCGATCTACTCTAAAAAATGTAACCTTTCTTTTCAGAGAAATATATATATTTTTTAGTTTTTAATAAGAAAGTTATAACAATTTCATATTTGTTGTTCACCCCCTAAACAGAGATTTTAACGAAAACCCCGAAACAGGTCAATTTAATTTTGTCAATTTGTTTACATAAATCATATTTTTAAGTTTTTTTGAGTAAATATGATTTTTTTATAAATAAAAAATTTAGTTTTTCTGAAAAAAAAATAAGGCACTTGCGAAATATTTCTTTTTTATCATAAGTAATTTCCATTTTGTTTCATTTCAAAATATTGATTAGAACCCCAGAAATTTTGAAAAAACTGTTTTGGGGGGCGAACTTTGAGGGTGTATTTCACCCCGTAAATATGTTTTTCCGCCGATAAAAAAATACGTGTCTCTTTATATTTTTTAGAGTAGACTGAAAAAAAAATTACAAAATTCATTCGTTTTTCTGCTCGTTATGATTTTTTTAAATTTCTGAAATCTTCCCTTAACTTCTAGCCTCCCTAACTCTGTTAATTTTAATAGTATAAGAAAAAGACAAGAGGCCATTTTCATGTAGAGTTGTATGCTATACAACTTTTATAAGAAACTTTTTTTTCTAGTCCTTGCCCCTTTCGAGTTATCTTGAAAAACTCCTTTGTTTTATCTTTTTTCACCCTTGGCCGGGGGTTGAACAAAAAATTACTGTCACTTATTGTTATAATATACCTCAAACTTACTCATATAAAAAATTCAGGCAAGTTGACCAAAATTTCGATTTAAAGGCTTATTTAATTGGACTAATATTTACATTTGCCGCATTGTACATTTAAGTATATTTTCCTGCATTAAGGGTATTTAACAGTGTAATTAAATAGTTCTAATCCATTAATAGCTCTAATCTGGGGACAATGACGAAAAAACTAATACGTACACTCGGGCAGGCAGTTCTTGGAGTATAAATGTGAGACGGCCAAGTGATGCAAGTCTCTACTGATCGCGTTGTTGCAGAGTACAATTCGCTATCTATCATTGTTTTTTTACATCATCATGTTTTTTCTTAATACCTATTTAGTTGCAAAATAAATTATTTATTGTGTTACTTAGTATGAGTCTATTTTGTTGGACAGTAACCTTTCGACAGTATTATTGAATAAAGATGTGTTGCACAGAAGTCGAGGAAATGTAACGATGAAAACGAAACTTAAAACACCTCGGTATATTCCGAGAAGGAAAATCGGGTAAGCGCTTTTTCCGCTCAGGCAGACTAACTGGGCCCAGTCGCGCGGTCCTGTAAAAGGGAGAAGGCAGAAACGGAAAATTATGGAGCCCGAACCGTCGCCGTCCTATATGGAAAAGCCATCCCTCGATTTCCAGTATATTTGGCAGGTCGGCCGACTTATACTTACGCTTTGCGGGCCATGAAAAATGCAACAGATAACTCGGGCCGGATAACATTTTCCGATAGATAGATCCCGAGCTGCACACTTTCCTCATAAACGGGTCGGTTTATCGTTTTTTTTCGAGAGGCTGAAACTGACGGCAGATCGGAGAGTTGTTTTAAATTTTTATTGGTGTACTGTTCGCTGAACAATTGGCGCACAATTTCGGATCTCTATGGCAGAAAACGACTCGCTGAAATAAAAAGGTAAAGCTTGATACATGTGTACAGGCTGGTCCATTTTCAATGGGAATTCTAGGTCATTATAGCTTTTTTTCGGGAAAAAAATACTATTAGAAGTTTCTTTGCGGAATATTGTTCCGAAACGTGTTATAAACAAAATATCAAAAAATCAACTCGAGACTAGTTGGGAAACTTATCATATCTTTAGTAGTTTCTGAAATACCCTGAATAGTCCAGTCATTATAGACATGGAACAGCCTGTTTCTGGAAAAAAATACTATTAGAAGTTTTTCTGCGGAATATTGTTCGGAAACGTGTTATAAATAAAATATCAAAAAATCAACTCGAGACTAGTTGGGAAACTTTATTTAAACAATGGTCAAAATTATGGAAAAGTGGTTTTCGACTCGCGTAAAAAAATTGTTATTCATAGAGAAAAAAGGTTTATACAAAAAAGGTAGGTATTAAATAAATCTGTAAAATAAAACAAGTCCGATTAAATTCCGATAGTTTGTTTATGCGCAAGAGTTCAAAAATGGTCGAAAATGTCCGCTTTTTTAAATTGCTAATAATTAATCCAATTTTCATCGCAGACACTTGTAATTCAGGATATGTGAGGCTTTTTGAACCCTTAATAAGTGGTAAACGAAACTCTACAACGCCTGTGAGCTTGGGAAAACTGAATTGAAAATAGCATCTTCTTAGATAACAAATTCCGCCAACGCCAAACCAATGAAGCTTTTGGGCTGAAATTTTTATCACTTATTAAGGGTGTAAAAAGCCTCAAAAATCCTGAATTAAAGTGTCTACGATGAAAATTGTATTAATTATTAGCAATTGAAAAAAGCGGACAATTTCGACCATTTTTGAGCTCTTGTGCATAAACAAATTATCGGAATTTAATCGGACTTGTCTTATTTTACAGATTTACTAGCTGACCCGGCAAACGTTGTGTTGCCATCTTGTGGAACTGTGGATGGAACAAAATAATATAAAAATCGCGATTAAAAATCAGGGGTTGATCGTATAAGGGTGAAAATTTAGAACTGTATGTATTTTTCAATGCTGAATCATGAAAAAATAAAAACAGAAAATTTTGTCCAAAAAATAAAAACAAAAATTTTGGGGTGGACCACCCTTAACATTTAGGGGTATGAAAAATAGATGTTGGCCGATTCTCAGACCTACTCAATATGCTCACAAAATTTCATGAGAATCGGTCAAGCCGTTTTGGAGGAGTACGAGAACGAACATTGTGACACGAGAATTTTATATATAAGAATTAAACCTCTTTTCGCTATGAATAATAGTTTTTTACGCGAGTTAAAAAACCACTTTTCCATAACTTTGACCATTGTTTAAATAAAGTTTCCCAACTAGTCTCGAGTTGATTTTTTGATATTTTATTTATAACACGTTTCCGAACAATATTCCGCAGAAAAACTTCTAATAGTATTTTTTTCCAGAAACAGGCTGTTCCATGTCTATAATGACTGGACTATTCAGGGTATTTCAGAAACTACTAAAGATATGATAAATCTGACATGACGTTCTCGAGCTCGATTTTCATGGCAAACTCGACTGGCAAATCAGAAATTTGCTATCTTCATTGGTTTCTGAGTTACAGGACGTTTGAATTTTTGAACATATCTGTATCTCAGCTGTTAAATAAGGTATAGTTAAAGTAAACTGCTCAAGACTAACTCTTTGGCGTAGAATTGAATGCCGTATTACATTTTTAATATGTCTTAAGATTCCGGAGTTATGACCCTGATATATTTTTTTGGAAATCGTAGCTGGCCATGACCTAAAAAGTGGAGATTTTTTTGCTTTTCAACACTATATCACATGCTATAGTTATTTTTACAAACACAGGAGATACGGGGTGATTTACATATAAATTAGATCATTTTTTACATTTTAATATGGCTGGCTATGAAGATACATTTAAAACTATAATTCTTCCTTTTACAAAACTCATATTTGTTGTAAAAATATGAATATGAAAAATTTAGTACTGATATTTTAACTAGTTTCGAAGATACTTAAGAAAAACCATTCACTGTCAACAGGTCATCTTCAAGCTCTTTACTCTTTTTGTTAATTTTTACCAAGGATCACCCTGTATAAGTAACATAAAAAATAAAAAATCTCGCAAAATTTGTGCTTCCTTTTTTACATAATTGCTACATTTTCTGTACCAATAAACAAGAGAAAATTATGGAAAAAGTTAGTACATATATACAAATACACTTGAAATTAGAGACGTTTTACAGATTTTACGTATATACCTTCAGTTAATAATTTAGATCAAGTTACTTTAGATAAATTTTGCTTCCTTAAAAAGTTAGAGGTCTTCAAAGAAAAGTATACGCCTCTGTAAAGCTACATTCACAGGGATGTATCTGACTCGGTGTTGACATTTGAATACGAGTAATTGCAAAAAATATTTAACTTAGTTGTAAAGTTAGCAAGAAAGTGAAGTTTAATCAGACTCAAATACCTCCAAATACTCGACTGCACGAGCAACTGGAATACTTTTTTCTCAACTATGCATATTAGCAATTTAAATCGAAAAAATTTTTCCAAAAAACATCTGTTTATCCAATAAAAAAATTATAGACGAAAAACCAAAACTTTCAGTTATCGCGAGTTTTCGAAGGTTATATTCTTACAAGGAAAATTTGGGAATTGGCAGTGCAAAAACCAACACAATCAATACTTTAACGTTTTTATAACTTAAGGGGATACACAGTGAAGGAATGGTATGAAACGAATCATTCGCTTTTTTTGGCTTATAACAATGTCTCATGTCTCTAACAATTACCTCAAAAGTCTTGTATTCGCATTTTGAAGTACCTACACTAACATTTTCTTAATAGATATAACTAGCTAGCTTAAGGTCAAGTTATCCTACCTAGTTTTCCATTATCTTTATAATACGCTATGTGGACTGGCTTTGTAACATGCGAGCTTCGTTAAAATTCAGCGTCATCGTGATAGGTCAATTTGTAAGCATTTGTTGTTTACAAAACATATAAACGGGCAATATGGCAACTAAACATCTGGAAGAAAATGTAATATACTTCACTACGCCTCTGTTTAAAACGCCTTGTCACGAAATAGATTTACAGTGTGGAAAGAAAAAATGATTGCAAACATTAAACTAATTTTGAGTATGTCATTAGTATATTTTTAGATAAGATGTATGTATATAAATAAAAACATGTCTCTAAATAGTAGGAGATAAAAATAAAGCAAACGACAACCTCGAAGCGCTTAACGTAGGAGTATGTTTACATGCTGGACTATTTAAAAAAAACCCAAATCAAAGCCATTATTTCTTAGTATATAGAGTGAATATGTTAAAGTTTTGAAAGTTCAATTTTGTAGCTTTTTAATAATATACTACTTTTTCTTTTAGCTTACCAGCTGCTGTGGATCTCCATGATAGTAAACAGAGGATCTTTGATAGATCCTTGATAGACTGAGGTCCTGCCTTCCTCCTGGCAAAACCTACAAAGGTTGTTTTCTACCGAGTCAATGTTACATTTTCCTCTTACCCTTATCGATGTGCGACTAAGGTTCAATAATTCCGGCTTGTCTCTGTCCAGAGATTACTTTTTACAATTTTTTGGCTTTATTTTTCATCCATTTCTGCCTGAGCCTTGCCTGACTAACTTATTATTACCCTTCTCGTTGCCTAGATGCCATCGTTATGTCTTCCTAGCATTAAATTATGTTATATTTACGGTGAGTGAACCAAAAACTGGCCCTGCACTACGACCTTGTGGTCTATGATGGCTGAGTTATATTTCAAGCAGCGAGTTTAGCTTCCTAATTTAGTTAATAATTTTGTTAGATGAGGTTTTATTCAGATCCTCTGCAAAAGCAGATTTTTGCTGAAAAACCTACGGGACAGCACAAAATACGTATTCCGCCTTTTTCTTCCCTCTAAATACAGTCAACACTTAGTCTCTTCTACTAAGACTTCTTCATGTAGGTGATATCTTAACAGGCAATGACCAGTATAGGCCTCCTAAAGTTCGCAGACGTTACCTGTCTAACTCCAGTAAGTTCTTAATTCTTTTTTTCCGACAGGTTTGTTATAAAACCTTGGAGTGAGCTAATCTTGGCAATTATTGCCAATATTCAAATGTTTTCTCCCCTGCCAAGTCAGGGCGGATGCCTTAGCAGCAGCAGAAGCTACATATACTTGAAACTGGTTCTGGTCCAATAAAGTTTGATACAACACTCTCTTTAGTTAAAAAGTATACCGCTTCGTTCTTTTGGAGAGTGTCCTGACAATTCTTGAATTGCATCGGTAGGATCCAACGGCTTTCAGAACTGCTTGACTGAGTGCAAAAATTTTAATCTACTTGTGTGTATGTTGCAATTGTTCCAGACTCCATCCACACAACTTAACATATTTCTGCCTGAAAGATACTAGGTAGTATAGGTACCAACGTTTACCGACAGCCTGGTCCTCGGATTGCAAATATATGCCTCCGGTCCTGACACCTTCTGGAGTTCTGGAACCAACAGCTATGCTATTTGCCTTTAACATTGGTTCTATCCCAATGTCATTCTTCTTTTTCGGACAGGATAATGTTGAAAGGCGATTTATAATAATTTATTAGTGTAAGTCGTATAATATTCATTTTGTGGTTTTCCATATCCTCCAGCAATTTGTTATGTCCCACGATGTTGGCTTTCGGTATACTAATAGCCGCTTGCCACAATATGTACCTGTATATTGCCTACCTAATTTATCTCCACGACTACATTAAGAAGTGGTAAATCCAGAAGGATTTCCAGAGCAGCTGCCGGTGTGGAAGTGATTGATTGCACTAGTTATCGCCAGACACGTTTGTCCTGTAAACCAGAAAGTTTGGCTTTGGTTTTCCTTTGAACACTTTAAGACTTCCAAACTATCAAACACGAAGAGATTATTGCTTCGTAGAGGACTTTCTCTACATGGGTGTTCCAAGTGAACATCTTGTCTAGGAGTCGCTAGATATTTCGTTTTTCCGCAAATGGTACTGTAGTTCCCAACAAACTGGAGGGTCTCAAATGGATTAGTTTCCATTTTCTTGTGAAGGATGCAACAACTGTTTTGTGGGAGTTTACAGACAGACATGTTTCCTCTTCCACTAGCCTAGCAGCGCATCTAATACCCTCCTGGAGTGTAGATGAAATTCGGCCTACAGAGACCCCCCTTACTAAAATGACTAGATCGTCACTATATCTCTTAACTTCGAAATTCCATGGTCAGTACGTCATTCACGAGTGACCAGAGTAAGGGTAAGAATACTCCCTCCCCTATGAACATCCTCTATGCCCCTAATTTCTAGTTAGAAAAGCATCCAAACAGTTTCGTATCAGCCTGGATTTGATTTGGTACTAGTTGGTTGCCTTTAGCGTTTATACGATGTAGTAAAAGCAATTTGTTGGTTTTCCATTCTGTTGTACAAAATTCAAGAGGCTTCGACACCGCCTGGAAGACTATGGCAATGGGCATAGATTGGGGGGTACTTAAACAATTAGGTACTATGTATAAATAGACTAGTACATCACCTGAAGGTGTACGCCCACTACAAGCTATTTATTAATAATTAGTATTTTCGAATAAAAGTTGCCGTCAGTAACGCCATGATTTTTTTTTTCAGAAAAGTCGATTTAAAAATATCACTCAGCATACCATTTCATAAGAGGTTGTAAGACAAAATAACAGTATCTTTGTCTGGTCCATCTTCCCGGGCTAGACCCATTTTTAACCTTCCAGGGCGTAAATTCGGCGGTGCTTTCCCGAAAAATCGATTTGCGCCGCGCACACCTATGATCGCCGTTAATATAGACCCAAATTAATCGACCCGCGCGGGCCCACACATTCCCTCTAATAAGGATAGAGTTATTTACGTCGCCCGGGGTCCATTATTTACTTTTAATAGAAATTCGGGGGCTTTGTGGTCGAGATAAATCTACCCCGCAGCGCCGCGAACGCCCTAAATTAAAATACATATGTAAAATATTATTTTAAACGAATGTCGGTGCATATTTTATCAATGGCGACTATCGGAGAGAACAACTGAATTTGTGTCACCTATAGAAAAGGTTTAACAAAATCTTGAATCACTTTTTGGAACACTGAGAAAACTATTTCGTTTCAACTGTTAATAATTATATTACCGATTGTAAGAAATTTCTTATTGCGCCACACTGAAGTAGTATCAGTGAGATGTAGATAGTGGCATCTATGAATGACACTGCTAGAATATTAATAAAAATAATATATGGTAATTCTGATAAGCTTAGATGTATTCTATCAAAATATCAAGATAAATCAATATACTGTACAGCTCCGAACATTATTGTTTGATGTAAATTAGTAAAAATAAAATATGTACAAATAATCTAAGTTTTGACTCATAATATTTGGGCAAGTTTTCACCCAAATACTGGATTTTCTAGGAAATACCGAGGTTATGGGTAAATTTTACTAATTGCATCGTTTTCAGCGCCTCAAAATACTACGAAAATGTAAATGAAAATTTAGAGAAAATTCAATTTTGATACATGTTTGGGCCAGATTTCACTCTAAAATTTCTCTTCTCCCCAAAATTCATAGACAAATCATGAATTTTGACTACAGGATCGTGTTCAGCGCATCGAATTCCGTCGAAAATGATATGCGAGTCTCTTGGGTTTGGACTATTTTTTTGTGTGGCTGTGTAATTAATGTCCCGATATTTCTAACAGAAGGTGATTCTGTAATAATTGGCTGTGGAAACGTATTGATCTTGCATTTTTTATTTGTATTTAATTGGGCTGTTCTGTCCTACTAAATTTTTGAGCTTTAAGAAACATTAACAACATGTCATGTTTTATAGTGGTTACAGTGTAACCTTGAACAATTATTATCTACTTTCTCAGTGTGAAACATTTGTGATTTTTTTTCACTGAATTTCCTGGTGCAAATTATTTAGAATTTCAGAATAAATAAAATAACAAAAAAATAAAATAAAATAAAATAAATAAAACAATAAGAAAAATAAATAAAAATAATAAAAATAAATAAAATAAAAAATGCTATAAATAAACAATTATAGACAATAGACCAATTTATGTGTTGTTACACTCGACGCGTGTACATTTTTATTTTTTCAAAATTCAGGCTATTATATATTTTATCTAGTAAAAATGTTCAATAATGAATAATAATGAATTTTCCATTCTTGGAATTTCTTCATCATAGTTAGTGGAAGCAAATAATACCGCCACATTAAATTCAGTCGTCTTATGGATAACCGCAAGAGCAAAAATACGAGTTCTTTCTAGGAAAACATTTTAATAGCATACGATATAGAGAAAAGACGAAAGTTATGGGCCAATTATTCAGTGATGAGGCAAGTCCTTATAATTAAACAGGATGCAATTACATTTAAATTTACATATATTTGTCCATAATTGAAAAAGCAAGCTGAAGAATGTAAAGCAAAAAATCAAGATAGTTATCGAATTGCGACCGCTGATTGGTTGAATAGAATCTCGTGAAAAATTACACCAATCACAGCCTGTGAAACAGAATATTGTGTTTTAATGCAATCTTAAATCCTACAGTTTTAATAATTTTTAATTTAATTTAATTGCCAATATGAAGGACATCAAATTACTGTCCCAAACAAAATTACTGATCACGTGGCTTGTAATCATTTATAAAGACTCTGTATCTGCTACGTGTTTTTGTATTAATTATATTCAGATATACAGGGTGATTCACAACACAAAATTTGGGAATAGATGCGTCGTGAAAAATGGAGTCAATATCGTAAAACAATTGTTTGTAAGATCCTTATAGTTTCCGAGAAAAAAATTATTGAAGTTGTACCTACTATTTACAACCCTTACATCGCTGAGCTACTGTAGTCTCTAGCGTCATTCGCGTTGTGCGCTGTACGCAATGCTCTCTCTCTCTCTCCACGTGGCTCTAGGCGATTCCGAATACCGAAATCCAATTTTAGTAATAACATTTTTGCGATAGTGTTTACATTAGTTTTTCAAGTGTCAAAACTGTCTTACGTGTATAGCAACTCGGAGTTGATGGATATCGTTTTAATGTATGGCGAAGCAAGACAATATTTGTATTATGGTGAAGCAATTGTGTTATGGTGACGTAAGGCAACATTTGTGTTAGTTCGTAGAAATTGAACAGCTGTTGTAGCAACAGGTATATAAAATTATTTTCTTAATTAAAACCACAAATTAATTTTATTAATTAATAATGATTTGCTGATATAAAATAGGTGTTATAGAATTTTACTTATTTCCTTCCTTCCTTGGGAAAGAAATTCTTTCAATTTTTTGTCCGTTCATTTTTTATTACTGTTTGCCGCCGTGCCGGTCGCCGACTGCAAGCTTTGCCTTGCGCAAGGTCAGGTTTTACAGTGGGCCACTTTCCAGACCCGTGCAGAAGTGTATTTTTCAATCATTTGGGAACTGGCCTTTTTGATTTTTTTTACAAAATTGTATTTGTAAACATATAGTTTTTTTGTATGAGTTCTGAATTACCCTGTATAGTCTTTAGTTTTTATTTTGGATGATGATTAACTGTCTGTCTACTAGTTCGCTGGTATAATTCAGTATGTAGTCCACAGAGTAGTTTCCCTCAATATCAGTAGTCTTGTCTATAGGGTTCGATATGTTTTTTATGCCCAGATTTCTGTTTACATTTTATACATGGTATAAGAAAATTTGAACCATGCGTTATTGCTTTTTTAATAAAATCATTATATAACCAAAAGTCATAATTAAAAAATATGCAATTGATATTCCAATCCACCAAACACAATTATTTAAAAAGTCGTTCTCATGTCGGTTATCAAAGGAATACAACAATATCCCCATTACCTTAAACACTGCATCTATAGTTTCTTTTAAAAATAAATTCTTTTAAATTACTTTCAATGACCAGTCCATAAAACTGGATGTAAATTAGGTACAGAATAGTAAAGTTCTTACTTTGAATCAATTTTTTATTAAATTTTAGCTTTGCTTTATAGCTTCCATACTTAGTTATGTTACTTTGTGTGTATGTTTTTTTGTGTCACCTACCTATTGTAAGTTTATATTAGGTCTGTTCCAACAGGAGTCAGGAATTGGTTCCGAACCGTTCGAAATGTGCATCCAACTAATTCTTGCGATATATTCACTGAAGGCATATTTAGAACTTAGCTGACCAAACATTTCGAACGGTTCGGAACCAATCCCTGACTCTTGTTGGAACAGACCTATTAAGTTTTTCAGGCCCTTCAGGAAGAACAGCATAAGGTGACCTAGTGGCCTTTTGGCCAAATGTATTTCCAAATGTATTGATTGTTATGGGGTAAAATGTGAACGGTCAATAAAACTGATTTATTATTATTATTATTTCTGGTATGATTTAAAAAAAAATTTTTTGAATTTGTTTGAATTAGCTTAATAGGTTTCAATAAAATTATTGAAAATTTAATTTAATTTTCAGTATAGCAGAAGTAGTCAGTTAAATAAAAAATAGACAATGTTGAAAATCCAAGTGTTCATAAAAACTTCTCTGTTTGGGTGCGTTTACATTAATAATGATTTTAAGGCCGAAAGTGGATAATTTTTTAAATTAATTACACGATATAATGTTTTCTCTGCTTATGGTTTCTAAAAGTCAATGATAATTCGTGTGTACCACAAATCAGGCCCTATAGTAAAGATTTACCAAGGTTACAGCTTCCTGTGCTATTGCTGTGAGTAATTTTCAACTCTAAAATTAATTTCTAACAGTTACTTTTCTACAAGATATCTTGTATTTTTAAGAATCGATTGAATATATTCCTCTACAAGTGGCATAGCATAGACCACTGCATACCACCTACGAACGTAGGCAACAGGTCTATATATAATCCGCCACGAAAAGTCGATACCATAGGGGGTGTCACACAGGCGTCCGCTCCCCCTCGTCCTGCAAATGCGTAATTAAAAAAATGTCAGCCGTTAATTTCGAGCGCGCGAAAAGGCGCCCTTTGACTTTCCACCAAATAAAATGGGGACCAACGCCGAAGCATTAAGTTGTAATGATCTATTACCGCGGATGCCTTTGAGAGGGCCCTTTGTGAGGGCGCCTTGTTTTAACATAATGAAGGAAAACAAAGAGAAATCCGGCCCGACGAAACGACCTAATCTATTTTGAATTATCGCTCGGTCGCAGCTTTTTATATGCAGACCGCTCAAAGTCGAAAATGAAACGGCGGCCGCCGATGCAAATGGAAGGAAAACCTCGAAATAATTACCAATCGGGGGGAGGGGGTAAGAGGTCGATGTCGAAACCGATACCGCCGCCGCATTTGCGCTTGGAAACATCAAATAAAATAACAAACCGTGAAAAAGCTTATTAAACACGAGCGATTGGTTACATGAAACTTTATATACAAAAAGAAGGTCTTATAAAGTTTGTTTCCCCATTGGTAAAACGATTATAAAAGGTAAAATAATTATTTTCTACTCCCAGTGTGGCTGCTTCTAACATAACTTTTACCAATATGTTTCAAATATATTCAACAATAAATGTATTTGCAACTTTTTACATTACACTACAATTGTTAAGGCGGCCGTTTTAAAGACAAGAAATCGCACTTTTAGTAAGATAATGATAGAATTGATACATTATTGAGTAAAATTGAGAGAAATTTTCTTACAGTGTATGGATATTGTTGGTTTAGAAACTGAAATAATTTTTTTCTGATATTATTTTTCTGGAAAATATTGTTTGAAATGGATAATTGTTTTGAAACTTTGTTCGTAATAAGACAAAAAAGATAATAATCCCAATAACTGAACTGTTTGTAGTCATGATACTGCTTGTCATAATTACATTCGGATAATTATAATTAAAAAATAACAGCACCTAGCGTAAAACTCGTAAGCTAAGATATCGGTTTTTGCTTAAAAATGTACAAGAATGTACATGAACAGTTATAGGTCAGAAACCTCCCATGTCTAAATCTTAGAATAAATTTTGAATCGTAGTTTTATCAAATGTAATATAAACGCAGTTTTATATCCAAAAAGTAAACACAAGATGAGTAGGTAAGTAAATACAGACTAAGACTATGTTAACCAGATTTTTAATCAGAAATATTAGGATGCTCCGGTTCTTAGTGGGCACACTATACAGGGTAGCCCATCGAAAACGTACCGCAAGGCATTACAGGGTAGTAAAGAACTTTTCGGCAAAATCCAAAAACAGGTCAAATTTGTTTCTGAGGGGGACAACTTTTGGCTCAAAAAGCATACCAAAATCTTCAACCCCCTAAGTGGGGGTGCTATCCCCTAAATTTTTTCAAATGGGAATGGGGGTCAAGTGGGGGGTCATTAGAAAGGGCTTTTAATTCTCTATACATCGATTCTTACTTTTTGAAAATCGATTCATTATTTTAGAAAATATGCAGCTTTGAAAATACGAACAATATTTTTGACGAGAAATGCGAAAATCGATTTAATTTTACTTCAAAACTTACGGTATTAGTCAAGTAAATGCTGAAAATGTTGTCCGCCAACTTGCATACAATGATACAGGTTGTCTTCAAACCGTTGTCGAACATTCTGGAGCACTTGCGGTGTTACTTCGCGACATACATTAATGATTCGTCCTCGCAGATCTTCCAAGGTATCAGGTGGAGTGCTGTAAACTTTGCTTTTAATGTGCCCCCAGAGAAAGAAATCTAAAGGATTTAAGTCGGGTGACCGAGGGGGCCACTCAATTGCACCTCTTCGTCCTATCCAGCGTCCTGGAAACGTCTCATTTAGGTAATTGCGCACATTGAGCGAGTAATGTGGAGGAGCTCCGTCTTGCTGGAAAATCAGTTCGTGTTCATTGTAAGCAGGGTCGTCCTCTATGATATTTGTTAGAGCTGGGTCGATGACATTTTGTAGTAAATCCAAGTACATATCGCCTGTCAAATTTCCAGGAAGGAAAAAAGGACCTACAATGGAATTTCCAAAAATACCTGCCCATACATTCAACTTCTGGGGGTGTTGGGAGTGTGTCTCATGGAAAATCCTTGGATTGGTATCAGCCCAGTAACGACAATTATGGCGATTCACTAAACCATTCAAGAAGAACGTACACTCGTCCGAAAAACACACATTAAAGAGGAAATTATCGTTTATCGCTCGTTCAGTCATTATTTCGCAAAATTGCAAACGACGATCAAAATCGTCTTCATTTAGCTCTTGCACTAGCCGAATCTTATAAGGATGGAATTTGTATTTTTTTAATATTCGTTGGACACTTGTACGACTCACTCCTGTCGCAGTAGCCAATTGCATTGTACTCAGCGTACTATCCATTGCCACTTGCCCCAATACCGCTATTTCCGTAGGTTCATTTAGTACCGGATTTTCAACCTGCCTCTTTTTGTTATGAACGGAGCCAGTTTCGCGAAATTTGGCCACCAATTCGCGAACAATTTTTCCAGACGCATGTTTCTCAGGATGCCGTTGGTTGAACAGTTCGGCGACCCGATTTCCGCATTCATTGTTTTTGAAAAAAAGCTCAATAATTTCTACTCTTTCTGGAATTGAGTACACCATAATTAATCAATTTAAAAGACTCGGCAGTATTGGTACTCTTCAACTACAAGTCACAAGACAGTTATCTAGCAACTTCTTGTGGCCTATCTAAATACGAAACAAAAAGCGGACAATTTTTTGCTCACCAAAATCAGGCTAAAGAATTCGCAAATCAGAAAAAAAAAACAGCGAATTCTTTTGAAGGAATTTACCAAGCTAATACCGTAAGTTTTGAAGTAAAATTAAATCGATTTTCGCATTTCTCGTCAAAAATATTGTTCGTATTTTCAAAGCTGCATATTTTCTAAAATAATGGATCGATTTTCAAAAAGTAAGAATCGATGTATAGAGAATTAAAAGCTCTTTCTAATGACCCCCCACTTGACCCCCATTCCCATTTAAAAACATTTGGGGGAAGGCACCCCCACTTAGGGGGTTGAAGATTTTGGTATGCTTTTTGCGCCAAAAGTTGTCCCCCTCAGAATCAAACTTTACTTGTTTTTGGATTTTGCCGAAAAGTTCATTACTACCCTGTAATGCCTTGCGGTACGTTTTCGATGGGCTACCCTGTATAATAATACTGTAAGATTTGTAGTAAATACTGTGTTACAATTGAATGCCCACCGTGGCTCTATGAGGATTCCACAATTTATTATTTACATCATCTTCTATTCAAACATTATGTGTATCTCCTTCAAAAGAGTTGCTACAAATACTGCATCAGGAGCGGGATATTCTCGCAGTTGTATTATAACCGTAGGAAATAAATATGCGTGTATATATAGGTATGCTTTGCGTTTTGATTTGGAGCCCACATAGCCAAGAGTGACATAGAGAGGCACATACAAAGAGCGAGGGAGATCACAAGCATTTGTAATTGCACTGAAAACCGCGGAAATTATTTTAAACCGGCCGGCAATTATTACCGGGGGCAAATAGAATACTATATTAACGTTTCGACCTCTCTCGCATGATTCTGACATTAATAATGAGACGGCCCAAAGGCACCTCGGGGACTGCCCGCCATTATATTAATAAATGATCGGTTGCCGTATTTGTGCGGCCATATTCACCTCGAATTTACTGCCCAGAACAGTGACGTATGCGGACGCATGACCGCGAGCGTGTTAAATAACAATGCGTCGTTTAGGGCACAATGTGTCCGCGCGGACCTCACGCCCGGTTCGGATATGTTAAATTTTAATGCCCAACTTGTCTGCTGGCCCTCTAAATCTCCTGCGAACATATAAAAAAGAATTTCCTTAAACAATTCATCACCAACTTGGTAGCGTGAAGCTACCAGCTATAAAAATAGGGGCAATACCGGACACTTAAGAGAAAACGGATGTTTTCAATTTTCACACATGTTTCTAATCCACACCAGGATCCATGGAGCCCGAGAAACTCAAAAAGTACCCCGGTCCAGGATCAAGATTTTCGCCGATCTTTAGAATTCCGAGCTATCCATAACACCGATAACGTTTCAGACATAACCAACGTTTTGCAAAGGAAATCACCGATGTTTCAAATGCTCCGAAAAATCAGCTCCAAATTCATAGAAAATATCATCGACCACTAAACACACCATACAACGAAGCGAGGTATCTAAAACCAAAAATCAAGACACCTCCGACGACTGATCGACCCGCCCCACGAAAGGCAGAAATCCTTCTGTTCAAAGAGCGCTTGAAATTCGAAAAATCCTGGCACAACCGCACCAAGAGGGGAACTAAACGTCGATCCTGGTCATCAGCATATCATTAACCAGAACTAAGTGCCTAGCCAATACGTATTATTATGTAGAGCCTTCATAAATGTTTACAAGCCACGTGACTCCCGAGATTAGGCAAACAACAGTGCAGGTCTGGTACTGGTAATGAAAAAAATTTAGCAATACGGAAAAAACATTGGGAAAATTGCAAAAATACTCCGCTTTTTTTCCACATCAAAACTGACAAATTTGGAAAAATGGAAGAAACGGGAAAACTGAAACTGGCAATAAGAACACACATACTTATTAGAATATTTGTCCAGATATATTTTTCTGAAATAAACCTGTAAAATAATAAAGTTTAAGAAAATTGATATATTGCGAACTGGGAAGCCCTCAAATCTCAAATTAGTAGAGCACAAATTAAGAAGAACAGAAAATTAAAAAAAAAAACAAAATCTTAATTTTTGACGAGTACCTACCCAAAAAAAAAAAAAAACAAAATATCAGTTCTTTATAACTAAAAAAATATATATAAAGTGGTTTTTCAGCAAATTTCAACATAAAAGCAAACTAGAAAATTGAAGATTTCATGTTTGATGCTTCTGATTATAAATGGTCATTCCAAACCTTTTCGGCTACCAAGTTAGCTTCTTTTAAAAACGAAAAGGAAATTTTGGACCTCTTTATACAACCGGCACTATAAACTTAAAAACCGCAGTTCAATGCAAGAACTTATTTTGTACAGGGTCTATGTCACAAATTAACGAGTAAACTTCAATAGCAATTATAGCTATCATTTCGTAAAGAGTATAAACAACTTTAAATACTAGTTGCTCATTAATTTATATTTTATATTCAATATTTAGATACGTGTTTATCTGTCACATATAGTATGCAATGTTCTCATAATGGCATTTAGAATATTAATAAAGGATAAAACGCATTTATTTCAGTGTGTACAGTACCTATATAACAGCTGTATTAATAGATTAATTCGTTTCAGTAATAATTATGTTTTAACGTGTAAAACACGTTATATAATGGTTAAATGATCATCAATCAACTATGTTGTTGTAGTAAGTGGAAAGCCATCCAAATACGTCTTATGGTTTATTACTGTTTTATTTTAAATACCTTCTAATAATTAAAGAATTACCTACCAAAGAATAGCAAGTCAATAATGTCAAAGATAACTAAGAGTAAAGCCAACGAGAATTAAAATAAAATTAGAAGAAATGAAAATCAACCTTCCTCCATTATGAAGGGGGAAGAGTTCGGCCAGAGAGATCTTGTCATTATTTTTAACACATATATTATTATCTAATAAAGTTTACGTTATAACTTAGTTTACATTAGAATCTCAGCTTGTAATAATAGTTCTAATACAGAATTCAATTTGCGACAATTTAACACGTCGCTTTCAATTCAGAGACTACAAGTAACTTTGAATACTCAGTTACACAGTAATTTAAATAAGAATATGGTTTACAGTCGTCAGTAGGCATCTATGCTAGTAATAACATTTTATATCCAATAATCGCCTGCTTCTCAGTCACATACAGTATACAATGTTCTTATAATGCCGCACAATGAGCGAAAACGCAAAAAAATTCCGTGCGAGGTAGTAAAAGTTGTCCAAATTGGGATATATTTTTTTAAATACTCGTAGTTATGTCTGCTTTTTTTAAGATCTCAACTTGCGATATGTTAAACACTCACGAGTAAACTACAACAGAAATGTTTCCTATAAATGATACTTATATACTTAAATTTTAAAACCAGTTAATTGTAAACATAGTAAAGACAAAAAATCCAAAAAAGAATATAAAAAACAAATAGAAAGAAGTGTGCACTTTGGAAAATATGGAATACGCTTTGATTCTGTGGCTAAACGAATTACCTTTTTGAATTCATGAATAATTAAATTTAAAATGTAAAATTTATAGAGTTCGGGATTTACAGGTTTACAATCTATCAGTTTGAAATTTAAGGGTTTACAAGTTTGGGATTAATGGGATTATGTTTTGTCGGTTTAGGTTGTATGGGTTTGAGTTTTATGGATTTAGGTTTTGTGGGTTTAGTTGTATGGGCTTAGATTGTATAGGTCTGGATTTTGTGGGTTTGGATTTGATTGATTTAGATTTCATGGGTTTAGGCCTTATAGGTTTAGGTTATATGGGTTTAGGTTTTGTGGGTTTAGATTTTACTGTTTTAAATTTTATGGGTCTGGGTTTAGTTTAATGAATTTAGGTTTATTAGGTTAAGTTTCTAGGCTTAGGATTTCAAGAACTTGTGATTGAAGGGTTTACAATTAACTGGTTTTAAGATTTATACGTTATTTTTTTATATTCGCTAAATATTGTTCATATTTTGTGGTGTTAAGTATGAGAAACATTTCTGATAGTAGTTTATACGAGTATTTAAGATATCGCAAGTTGAGATCTTAAAATATCGTAATTGTTAGTGGCATAAGAAAGCGGACGAGTATTTAAAAAAAATGTATCCCAATTTGGACAACTTTTACTATCTCTGCAATTTTGAGCGTTTTCACCCACTGGTGCCATTTAAAATTCTAACAAAGAAGACTCTTTCAGTTCACTGTGTACCCTCCCTCTACGTGGAAACAAATCTCTTCGTTAAGTCGGCTCCACAAGCTGAATTACTGAACAACGCGATTGTAGTCCGTAACGCGCGAAGCAGGATTTACAACGTTATTATACAGGATGGCCCAACGAAAACGTAACAGAGCCCTTTTACAAAAATAGGCTGATTTTCAAAAGTGGCACACGACTGTGTAGAGAATTAAAAGAGCTATTGAACGATATGCAGCTTGACCACCCTTCCCATTTAAAAATTTGAAGGGGATGTTTACCCCGCTCAGGGGGTAGCAGTTAGAACCATCCAATTCATGCAAAAAGATGTCCCCCTCGCAAACAAAATCGACGGGTTTTTGCGTTTTTCCAAAGAAAAATTTTCCTAGCCGCTATGGGCTCTGTTACGTTTTCGTTGGGCCACCCTGTATATAAACAATCAGCAGGCCACGCGTTCTACGTGCATGGAAAAATAAAAATATTACTAATAAATATACTATAGAAGAAGAAATCGTCTATTAGCATCGATTTATGATAATGGAAGTGTTAACCGGCGAAATAGACGGGCATAAAACATTTTTATAACGTACCTACTATACGAAGGCCCAACGAGTTGACGGCCGGCGAAATAGAACAAAAAGCCGCTCACAGCTCGCAGTTTATAAATAAAAATCTATAAATCGACTATCGATTTCCCATTATGAAACACATCGAGGCTGGCCATTAGACGAAACCCCGAGGCGTAATTATATGTCGAGGAATAAAATACGGCCAGTGTATTTTCTCATCGAAATTGATGTATTGGCAGTCCACCAACTTGTGTTTACATAAATCATGCTTTTATCAGTGGACTCGATTTGATCCTGGGTCCGTTCTTGCGCGAGCTATTTCGGTAGGACTGAAAAAATCAAGTGGTGCGCCTTTGAAGCTAATTATTTATACGGCAGACTCATTGAAGGACAGTATTATACAGGGCGAACTCTTGAAATCGAAAAAGAGCGAGTAACTCTCAAGAAAATTATTTTTCCGAAAAACGCCGCGACAGGTCCATTTTTGATCGAAGATTGACATCTTTTCACATAAATTTATTGCTACAGACTCTACCCCACAAAAATCTTAACGGGGAAAGAGAGTTAAGTAAACATCGTTTGAAAGTATTAAGTTTTTTGGGGGGTTGCCCCCCTAGAGAGGTAGAGTCTGTAGCCAGAAATTTATGTGAAAAGATCTCCCCCTTCGATAAAAAATCGACCTGTCTTGACGCTTTTCGGAAAAATAATTCGTTCCGCTTCGTTTTCAAGAGCCCTCTCTGTATAATTCCAATGTGGTAGACAAAGGCTATTTGCAGATTTAAAAAAAACTTGTAGGGTAGAGGAGGGTAAGAATGGGAAGCTTTTTAGCTGTATCACGAAATGAAAATAGGTGTAAAAATATGGGGCCCGTATTTTTCTTTCGACATATTTTGTGTGTGGGTAAGATATAACCTACAAGTCATTGCTTTGTGCCTACTGATAGAGAGTGACCTACTAATGTGTACCCACTCAATTTTTTGCAAAAAGTGTAGGAAAATTAGAAACATTGCTTAAACAGGTACGCTTCTTCTCTTCATCTTCATCTTCATCTAGTGGTTGGTCCTTAGAAGTCCCATAGCACTGCGGCCTAATTAGGCCTATTGTGCGTCCCACTACTAGTCCTATTCAGCAAGTAGATTTGTCCTTTTTACAAAGTCCAAAAGCTTCCTTGCTGACACTTCTCTCAGTTCCTTGGGTTCCAAATAGGGTCCCCCATTGCACGACCAAGTCGTCCGCATAGCCTTGTGTATAAAATCAATTTCGATTAAGGCCCTCCAGTGCTGTTACTGTCCGGTTTCTCAACATGGTATCTATCCAACGACATAAAGTGTCATCAAGGCCCCTGTTGCGAACTGGCGAATTAATAGATTCGAAAGGTGTATTATCAAATGCCCCTTCAATATCTAAAAAAGCTGCCAAAGCTAGATCATTGTCGTCCATCGCCCTCCCTATCCTAGAGACTAGGCCATGAAGGGCTGTGTCGACTGATCTGCCTGCCTGATAGGCGTATTGGTACCTGTGTAGAGGATTTGCTCCCAACACCCCGTCCCTTATATGCCTATCAACTATTCTCTCCAACGTTTTCAGGAGGAAAGATGTTAAACTTATCGGGCGATATGCCTTTGCCTGGGCATACGATGGACGCCCTGGTTTAGGAATAAACGCCACGTTCGTCGATCTCCATGCCAGCGGTATATAACCAAGTGCAATGCTGGCTCCGAAGACGTGACAGGTACGCTAAAATTACATTAAATATGAATTTTTAAATTATCGTCCATTTACAGTCTAGTAATTACGTGTTTTACCTTTAGTTGGAAAATTTTGCGGAAGTTTTGATATTCTATGATTTTACGTATTTTGAATTTCTCATTTCAAATTTTTCATTTGCCATCTCTTATCTTTGCCGTCGGCGCTACCATATTGTAATAAATTGGAAAAAAGTGACTTTTTTAAGATATCTCGTTGCTTTTCCATCAAAAATAGTTATGTAACAAATTAAAGATCAGGAAATTAGCTACAAAATAATAACTAACCATTTTTTTTTCCATAAAATCAACCGGTTTTAGATAGGAGACTAAGAAAGATCACCATTTAACGTGAAAAGTAAAATCCATCTCCACACCACCATGAGGTATTAGTATTAGAGTTTTTTTCTTTGATTTCCCCAGTAGGCCTAAACACACATTAATTGATAAATGAAAGTTACACTAACTTCTTTCGCTTTGATACCTCTGAGGGATCGGCTTTATCGATATTTTTTATAGTTAAAGACACCGAAGTCTTAGAATCGTGTGGGATAAATTCTTCTGTCGCAGTAGCTTCTTCTCTACTGTCTGTATCGATTTCATTACACAGTGGTTCTAAGATCGTAACAGTGTCTTCATCGCCATCACTATCTTCCAATGCTTGAGGCATCTATTGTCACAGTTTGAGCAAATTATAGAACAACTGAACCTTGCTTTCCTACATCCGCATGCTCCCCGACATCCTTTCTTGCATTTACAAATTAGTTTAAGAACTTCTGGAGCAGGGGCTTGGACCATTTTTTGTCTCTCTTCCATCAACATTGATCTGCAGGTTTTTCGTTACCAATCTATTGCTGTACCTGATGATACGTTCGAAACGAATGTTGTACTGCTGGTGCTTCTGTATGAGACAATGGAGCGATGTTAAATTTATTCCTGTATGCTGATTTTATGAAGCATTGGCGCCTATGTGTTGAGGGGTATAAACTCCTTTTTATTATAGCCGTAAAGTCCGATGAGAAGAAAGTATTCTCCAGCTTTAGCTACACTTTCTTTGTTAGCCTCTTTTTCTTTAAATACTTTTATAACTTCGTGGGTGGGGAGTAGTGGGGAGGGCGAGGTCAATGGTCAACTGTTGCATCCGAACGATAAGCTTAACACATTAGTAAATTAGTAAAATTATTTTACACGTTACGTACTTGGTAAACTTTGTAATTTTCATAAATGAAAACGGTTAGCTTTATGAAAAAAAATATAGAGACCCATTTTGTAGAGATGTATGTTGTTTAATTTATTACAGAATCATTTTTGTTGTAACCAGAAACAAGATATATACAAAAATTGGTTTTAGGTCACTTTTTTCTTTGAACAGCGACGCCAGCGGCAAATATACGAGGTGGCAAAGTAAAAAATCGAAAAAAAAACAATTCAAAATACATAATCAGCAAATATCAAAACTCCCGCAAATTTTTCCAGGTAAATTCACGCGGTTACTGGACTATTATCCAACCCAATATTTCGTCCATTATCGGTACGAAAATTATGTTTTACAGTGAACTTTCTAGGTTATATCCCACCTTCAAATCGAGAATATTAAGTTTTGTTTATAATTATGTAAAGTACGTCGTTTATTTTGAATTAGTTAATAATATATATACCTATTATTATTTCTGTCTTAATTATTCAATTTTGTTCAAATTCTACCTGACACTCCCCTATTAAATTTGAATAATATTCACGGTTCCAATGACGAGCATCGTAATTTTTTATATGCCGGAAAAACTAACAACCATAATGGCAACAATGTATCAAAGCTGTACGTATCACATAACATTCACATCACTGCTCATCTAACACATAATTCGTTAGAGAGAATTAACAGCCCGTGGCTGAATGATTTCATCACTGGCTAACCTTGGGCATATATTTCACCGTGATTGCTAAGTGGCCATCATTAAGGCTTATAATCAGCCATCGAATGTTTACGAATTTTTGCCATTGTGGACAGAACACGTGTCGAACGGTACACAATTTATAGAAATGAATAACCATATTCGTAATTATGTTGACCATGGATCAACAGAACCTGTGGGTAATATCACGTTAACACAACTCCAATTTTTTTTGCCAATTAACAACTACAACGCAACGGATGTTAGAGATCATTTTTAAATAGTTGGAACGTCATTATTAACGAATTTACGTCTGCGGACAGTGCCTCAAGATCTGTTTTCGCATGTTAATCACCTAGCGCAAACGCAGCGTGCCATCCGTGACTGCCACCGAATAACTATTTATATAAGTGTTAATTAGCGACGAAGTTTCGGAACAATAGAAAGTAGATGTCAACACTTGTTCGCGCGGATTCAACAGCCGTCCAGAATAATAATTTATCCTGGCACTGTTGTCGGCTTTAGCAAACTCTAAGTGTAAAATTTTCGGTCAATGGATTGTTGATGCTGATGCTGCCTTTTGGTTGTTCCAAAGTACCGTGTTCATTTGTATAAGGTGGATAATAGATAACCAACAAATAACATATATGGGTAGTCTAGCTTCAATATCAGCCAAATTAATTAGAATCTAATTTACAGGGAACGCAAAAAACGTAGTAAAGATGTTATTTGAAATTTAAATATGGACATAGCTTACTTTGAAACTAAATTGTGGAATTTTATTACACACAAAATAGATTTACATTGCACAAAATTTTTAAATATTTAAATTATGTTTAAAAACAAACAAATCAAAAACATATAAACAAAAACATATCTCGTTCCCTGATTATGGGAACTTCTGTTCTTATTTTAAGGATTTCTACTGTCTGGAAAAGTTTGGTGTGTGTAATACAAGACATCATGTATAATAAGAGATTATTTGGAATACTGCCCGATATGAACACTTTTGGTGGATGCACAATGCCAGAAGCCAAGAAGCTGTTGTAACTTTCTTTTGATTATCATGTTTTTACCTTTGAAGAACAGTTTTAGAAGATCATGAACCCGCTGGACTTTTTTGACCGTCGTTTGGAAGCACGTTTATTAGCACATGGAAACGCTAGCAACCTCTGTATAAGTAATAGAGACTGTGTACCGACATTTGTTAACTCAACAAGTCAAACATTAATAGATGTCACGTTGACTACGGCGCGTATCTCTAACGCAATCCAGAACTAACATGTCGCAGATACTGCCTCAATGTTAGGTCATTGCTGGATAACATTAATCTTACTAAAACTCCTCAAAAATCATTCCGGGACCCCTGAGGAACTGATAAGGATAAATATCTATGTCACCTCCGGGAAAACCAGACAGCGGTACAAGATCAGGAGCCCAGGAATAATGAAGAGATTGAGGTATTCGTGAATACTGTACAATCCGCCATAAAAAGAGCCTTTATAACACCTTGCCCCCTCAGATCAGCTCAGCAAACTGGCGCGACCACGAGTTGATAGAGCAGGGAGCTAAGCAAACTGAAGAAGGCCAGGATATCGTTTAACAAGGCAAAAAATGACAAGACAATACAAGAGAAAATTGGTCAGGAAAAGACATAGGGATAAATGAAGAGTCTACTGCGAGGAGATTGAAGACTACTCGTAGGCTGCTAGACTATGCAAAATCCTTGCAAAAGTGAAAGATTATGAATTAGATCCTCTCTGGTTACTAACCAGAGAGGATGGCGAAATAACCACCAATCTAAATGAATGTCTGGAACTGCTGATGTGGACCCATTTCCCGTTATCCACACTACTGGAACGGGAAGAATGGACAGACGAAATTGAAGTCAGTTGACAAACCTCCAACCAGATTGTAACCGAAGACAAGATAAGATGGGCAATGTAAACCTTCTCGCCATTTAAATCACCAGGCATTGACGGTATATACCCAGCCCTCTTACAATTGGGCATGGATGTTTTAATGCCGCACCTGGAACGAATATTTAGGCTGTGCTTTGCACACCTTCATATTCCAAATATCTAGAGAGAAGTGAGGGTTGTATTCATTCCCAAAACAGGCAGGCTGGATTACACCTCCCCAAAGATATAGTGACCCATCAGCCTGACCTCGTTTCTGTCGAAAACCTTGGAAAAACTATGTGAGCGATATATAAGGGACATGGTGCTAATGGATAGACAGACACACCTTAACCAACATGCATACACTCCAGAGCGATTTACCGACACTGCCCTCCATGATCGAGAAATCCTTGGACAATAAAGAGTCCACCCTGAGAGTACTCATTGACATAAAAGGGGCGTTTGACAAAACGACCTTCTCAAACATGTGTTTCAACTTGCAACATCATATCTGTATGCTGGGTTAAGGGACACGAGCGGTGCAATGACAATAAAGAAGCTGACAAGCTAGCCAGAAGTGCAACGGGCCTCAATACTTTTTAACCTGGCTTCCGCTGTCAACACTCGCTGAAATTATCAAGGACAACACCCACAAAGAATTTATGAAACGGAGGGCTGTCATTTTGCTAAAGGTTCTTAGAATACTCTAGCAAGGATACAGCCAAAAAATACCTGGCCATGTCTAGGTCAAATCTTCGCGTAGTGACAGATATTCAAACTGGACACTGTTGGCTAAGAAAGCACCTTTACAACATGAAGAAGTGTGAAGTACCTCTTTGTAGAGGCTGTCTAACAAGAAGACGAGACAATACTGCATGTGATATGCGATTGCACTGCCGTCTCGTCAACAAGAGAATCCATGTTGGGAGAGCGTTGGCTTTCTGTAGCCCATATTACACTCTTTTCAAGGATTACACTTGTTTCAGAAACACCCTGTATAGGTACATATGTATATTTGTGTTTCCCACGCATATAATTATTTGCTTATTCGATAGTACCAGAGAAACTTTTTTAAAATATTGGCACACTTAAAGTGTATGAGATCATCCTCCTTTAAAAAGCTATTACAAAAATTCATATCACTTACATGAATTGTATATTAAAATAATATGCAAGTGAATACATAAAATACATAAAAAAAACTCGAATTAAAAATCTTGACGGAAGTTATTGAAAGAATTTGGAGTCATTTATACGCACAGTCGTGGCCAACTTGTTTAGAACTGAAGGCACCATTTTTTCCCATAAAATTATGCCCTACTAGCCTATTGGCGTTTTCCTGCTGTCACCGTTTATTATATATAACGCAACAAGTGGAATTCTAAAATTATCTTCGTTTATAACCGCACGAAACGTATCGTAATTTTTTTTTGAGCACTACAACAATCGCGTTCTCACCTCCCACGGCCCAGGCACGCATTCCCCGCTGTCAAACAAATCGAAAATTATGACAAAAGCACTTGCACTTGCATCAAGCGGTGACGTACAGGTGAGCTATATTTTTCGCGGGACGCGAAGGAAAAGTTGCGAAAGGTCGGGGAGAAATAAAAAGTAACCATCATCGCCCGTATAAAAAAGTAGAAGTGCGTGCCAAAAAATGCTTATTTTTAAACAGCGCTTTAAAATAATATTTATTTAAATTTTTCGTAAGATATTTGGCGATGAAATGTGGGGTAAAAATTCATTGAAATGATTATTATTAACCCTCAAAGGTCACACTAGTGCGAATTCGCACCACCATTTCTTTTAACAGCTGTCATTTTTCAGGTTGCAGCTGCCGAGAGTTCCCACACCACGATAATTCCTTGTATATCCCAAACAGTCGAGCCGTGCCACAGCTAGCCTAAGTCTGTTATTGCCGACCAAACTAGAGTGTGAAAAGTTCGATCGGTGCAAATTCGCACTAGAGTGACTTTAGTGTGGGCAAAAGTGTGGCGGAATTTATACCAGAAATAAACTGAATTGAAATGCCAATTTCCGATTTTTTTTCTCCTTATTTTACGTTTCGAATAGACTGGAACATTGCTTATTTAGTTATTGTTAATAATTTATCAAACATTTTTTTTTCATTACACTAAAAAAATTTCACTTACATTTCACTCAATTTTACTCGATAATGTTTTTGTCCACACTCGATTGAGTAAAATTTTCACTCTATTAGTATGAGTACAACTGAGTGAAACTATTGCTTCAAAAATGAGTGACTTACTCCGAGTTACTATCAATTGAGCGACTTTTATCTCTTATATACTCTATTCTGAGTATATAAAACCAATTTAGAGTTGTCTTTTTCTCTAATATGATTTAAATTATATGATTAACTATTATTGAGTCAGTTTTTACTCAGACTTGGTTTTTAAATATTGAGTACAAAAATAAATAACTTATAAATGATTAATTAGGATATACAGTGTTGAAATTAATTCACTTCGCGGGGCCTCCTACTGTCCTGGCTGAGCCCCGTCAGTTGAGACATACCGCCGCCGGCTAAGGCCTGTTCTCCTGGCGATCACGCTTTTCTGGAGCATCTAACGGGCCCCTATCAACTGTGGTCGAGATTATAGAAGCAATATGTAAGTAGTGCCATCTTCACGGCGCCACACAAATTCCTCGAAATTAATATACATTTAAACTCCCTCAGTACTGAGGACATTTACTCTGATTTAGGTATAAGTGCAGCAAATACGAGTTTACGTGAAGAATTTATTTAAAGGGTACCTATCTATATTTGAGTGAAAATACTCAGTTTTAGTTTAAAACAAATGAGTAAAATCATCAAAAATGCCCAAAATTGGGTGAAGATGGACTCAGTAATTGCACTCAATGGATTCAGATCGAACGTTTATTGCTTTCACTCACACCGATCTTTTTATAGTGTAATAGTTTAATTGTAACAAGTATTTGTCAATATTTATGGATAATACTGTTTAAATTAATATTGTTATAAAAAAGATAGCAACATAAATATCAGTTTACAGAAAAGGAGTAGAAATCACAACAACATGACTGTATTCCAGATACCGGGAAAAATCGATATCATTTTGTCAATATGGGGAATTTTTTCTCATAAATATAGACTGAACTTCAAAATCTTTTTTTTAATTTTATTTCTAGTCATTATTTATAAAAAATACTAATTTAAAAAGAGTCATATTTCGAAAAATGTTTATTTTTTCAATCGCATTTAATTAACAAAATTATTTTTTTTTTCAAACATAATTACCTACATCATTCGATTTCTTGGAAAATTTTACCCCAGTATTGATACAAATACCTACGCTGTTTTCGTATAAATAAAAAAGACATAGGTGACCCCACGTATGACCTTTGACGGTTTATTTGTCGATCAATAGCGGGGGTATTGGAAAATACCGAAATTGAAACCTGAGAAATTTTTTTAACTTAAAATTAGCCATCGGCGTCGTTGAATAAATCAGAAATAACTCCAAAATGATTAGTCTGCAAAGGGGGGAATCTAAGAAATATAATTTTAAATACAATTTAACAATAAGAAGCTAAAAAAATCAAGGCCAAATCAATTTTAAAATTTTTAGGGTGTTATTATCCCTATAAAAATCAAAATTTTTATACACCAAAGATTTCTTTCGACTTTTCATAATTTCATAATATTTAAAATTTAATTTATAATAATAATAATAAATCCCACACCTTTGCCCACAATTAGTTCATTATCCTAAATTTCATCTGTCTATATCAAGAGATACTTAAATATTTTATTTTATTTCTTTTTTTATCTGCGATATCCGATTATTTTCTATATTAAATTACAAAAATGCCATTTATTTTCCTGACTGAACTGCACACATTCCCATCATACCTAATTCAATTTCCCTAGGGCAAGGTAGATAACATACGGACGTTTTGTATAACAAATAACAACATCCCCTTTGATGTTATGACAAAACTGCTATCTATCAATATTGTTTATTCAAGATAAATTCGCCAGACTTCCAACATAGAATTTCTGTATCAATTTTTGTCTATATAAGAACGTACTCGTACATACGAAGCCAGTAAATGTATGCAATATCATTCATTGTTTGTATGTATAACCGACATTGATATTGCGTTTCCTTTAAAATCTATAATCTATACGTTTTACAAAAAATTGAAGTAATCGAAAGGGGCATACTTCAAGGGTAGCTTCCCTTAAATTCCGTTATTAATGTTATTTAAACTATTTTCATTTTAATATCTATATGCAGATTGGGATGTGTATCGTAACATAATTTATTGTTTTGTTTAGCAATTATGTTTAACAACTCTGTTTATAAAAACAAAGAAATCCAATTTGTTTCAAATAAATCAAGCTACTTAATTAAAACAGAATAAAAGAAAGATATTGTTTAGGACTCCGGACAAATAGTAAATAAAAAATCCTGTGTAGACATCTACAGAGCCTTCACAAATGTTTACTACCCACATGACCGCTGAGCTTAAGCAACCAACAATGCAATATTGGTACTGGTAACGAAAATTCCCTAAATTTTCACGAATATTAATGATTCGTTTACAATGAACAAAAAACAATTAACAAACCGTTACGTCTACGCTCGAGATAATGCGATTGCTGTGTGGTTGAATAGAATTTCGTAAAAAATTACACCAATCACAACCGGTGAAACAAAATGTTGTGTTTTAATGAAATCTTAATCTTATTATTTTAATTTTACCGTTTAACTGCCATCGTGAAGGAAATAAAATTACTGTTCCAAACAATATTACTGGTCACGTCACTTGTAATCATTTATGAAGGCATTGTATTATCTATTGCAATATCTGTATGTCAATTTCTGTTACTAGGGTCTATTGCACCAACAACTGCCATTATACAAAAAAACAATTACTACCGCTTCATGATCTAGCAATTTTTACAAATTTATACTTTATTTTTGAGTATTTCAAAGAATTCCATGGGTATTTGCACACCATTGCTGTTACAGATTACAAATTTATGTACCTAGTTCTATAAAAAATTAAATTTTTATGCAAGATGCCTATTACTGTGGCAATTACTGGTGCATTTACCCTATCAACTCTTGTAACAGAAAGGAAAGATCAAAAACGTTCTTACGTAATTTAATTTTTGTAACTTCATATTCTTCATATTTAACGTAACAAAAAACTTATTTTTTCTATCCCCACTTCAAAGGACATAAAGTGGTTGGAGACATTTTTTAACTAACCTTCCTTTTATCAACAAGGAATCGCCTCTTTAATATCTTCACATCTATTTACACCCTGCACAAAAGATACACTTGCTGTATATGTTTAAATTGAAAGGTTCATGAGAAAAATTATTACAAACTTCATATTGCAGTTATAACTACAGTTAAGTACTAAATTTATAATAAAATCAAACATTTTTTACGATTTAGATAGACCAAGTTTAACGTTCAACACCTTCTAATACTGTGGTGTTTTATGATAGATCCATACTAGGGTTTCTTGTCGAGACTTCTCGAAGCGAGAATTCCCGGGAAATCTGTCCTTACTCGAGACGAGAAAAAAGTGTCGAGAAATCGAGAAGTTCTTGATTGGAGTTCGTTTCGTTCATGCGTTCAATTCGTTTCTCGCTAATAGCTGAACGGTTAAAGTGGTTTCTCGACAAGCTCATGATTTATTTATTTTAAGTTTTTAAGGCTTTAGTTTACTTTGACGATTCTTATTTTTTTAATGTACCTTGTTATAAGTCCGTGTAGAAATTTTATTATAAGCAGGTACCTAATGTTGATGTTGATTATGAAAATATTTAGTTCCTGTTCCGTTAGTTGATTATTTTATTTTTGTTTTGTTAATTAAAAGATTGTGATTATAACTGATAAATTAATAGGAAGAACGCTTCTGTATCTTTAAATTAAAGCTTTTTTTTTAAGATTTCTTCGGTTAAATTCCTTATTTACTATTTGTTTAATTAAAAGACCGCATGATTAATGATTATTAATAATTATTGGAAGAAAGCTACGATTCAAAAACATTGGAATAAACATAAGTATAATGAAAGTGTTTAATAAAAAACAAGTTAAAGGTTTTTAAGAAGAAGATACTCAAAGTTTAATTTAGTTTTTCTAGTAGAAGTAGAAACATATAAGTAATTAATAAAAATACTGAATAAATAATAAATGTTAATGATGATTGTTAAGTATAATAGCATGTTTATATATTCGCATTGCAATACCAAAATTATGACTTTTTTAAGTTTTAGAAATTTCTCGAGAATTCGAGAATTCCCTGGAATTCCTAGTCGAGAATTATCGAGTCCCGAAAAAAAAGTAGGCCGAGAAATCAGAAACCCTAATCCACACATTGACTTTTTAAAAGAGCTATGTTGGTCTAAACCATAAAATATATTTTATTTAGTTACAAGCAACAAGCTTACACCACCTTTGTACTAAATATTTTAAGGTTTCATAAAACACCCCCGTTTTCTCAAAATCCCTACCAACCAGTGTTACCAGATCTCCTGTTTTCACTATGAGATCTCCTGTTTTTAGTTTCAATATCTATTCTTCTGGTTTCTCTATGAAATCTTCTGTTGATTATACTAATTTTCCCCAGAATACGAATATTTTAGTACGACACTGTTCTCTAACAGCACCGTGTTCGTCACTTGTCAATATTTTCAGTGCTGTTATATTTTCTGTAGCCCAGTTCATGTACATATTTAAATTTTAAATCCGCATTTCCCGTTTATATGAACTGGGCCTAACAGATTAGAAGGCTAGTTCGTTTACTTCAGCGGGATTTCGGGATTTATCATTTTGACAACTGACAGTTGTCAAATCACGTGACGTACCGATGTAATTGAAAACTATTAAACGAACTCCTACATTTATATATTTTGTGCATGTACTTGTGTTCCTCTATTAAAAAAATATTTATTAAAATCTCCTGTTGAAAAAAGAAATCTCCTGTTTTTTTTGGCTACATTCCTACTCTTGACAAAAATTGCCATCTGGCAACACTGCTACCAACTAAAAACATGGCAAAAAAACAGAAAACAGTCTGAAGAATTCCTAACAACCTCTATGTCTTAGGTAAGAAAGTAGAAAAAAAAAATGTTTTGAATACTTTTTTAGAAAGTAAAATTGTACACAGTTTATCTTTACCTTTTCAATACGGCCCATTCGCTTCTGGACACCTAGTGGTACATGGAATTTAAACATTATACGAAAAAAAAAGTAAAGTTTTTAATAATTGTAACCGTAAAAACATGTAATTATAATTATTTAAAGGAAGAAATTTAACTAAAAAAAAAAAAAAAAAAAAACGGGGAAATATTTCGTTTAGTTTATATGTACATTGTATCTTTGTATCATGTTTTACGATAATACCCAAATATTAAAGATAAATACCTACACATAATCCTAACGTCTCCAACTAACTGATTTAACGGTATAACCGATGCAAATAGATAACGGTTGTGAATGCACCTCGACTAAATATCATCGCTGCCTCCAGAGACATTATGCTGGCTACATGCATTCCTGGCCGGCGTCCAAGCTCCGATTTTTATATAAAACGCCTCAACGCCCACTAATGTCTCCGTGACAAATTTGTACAGAGTGACAGTGAGCCGATCATTTATTTCACAATAACGCCACAGGGCGGCCAAACGGGAAATATTTCCTTGTATTTCCAAGGAATTTTAATGGAAAAATGTGCATTGCATTGCATGTGCAGCATTGCCATGTAGATTACCAAGACATCGACGTTTCGCGCGCAACGCCTCTTCAGAGATGGCACGCGGTACAGCAGTAATATTAAACGGCACATAATTATGTATTAAAAATTCAGTAAAAAAGCAATAGTAATTATAGTACGTACAAGAAAAGAACAAGTAAATAAAGTTCCGCCAATCTCTTTCTACCTCGGGTGTCGAATGCGGTTAATTCCAAGAAATGGACGCAGGGGTCTTCTTGGAATTCTATCTCAACAAATATCGTACGAACTATATGTTTTACTCTCTTTTTTTTTTTGGTAAATAGTAAAGGCTGTAGTTTTAGGAAATTTTCATGCGATTTCAAAGAAATATACAGAGCGTTTCTAAAATATGTATCATAGATTTTTTTACCTTAATTTACCTAGATACCAAAATGCAGTCCTAAGGAGATACAGCCCCTTAAAGTTGATAAAATAAATAAAAAAACTTCTAAACATCTGAAGGTATGCTTTTGGCGCATGACCAATGCTAACAAATATCCATGTTTTCAAGAGGTAATTTTGGGGTAGCCGCTCGCGCCCACTGTCTCTGCCTTAATTGCCATATTTTGATGGCTTGTACAGAATCAGTGCACAAGATAATTTAATTCTGAAAGATATATCATTTGATACGATTAACATTAAGAGAAAAAAGACTGTTTACTTTAGGCGAATGCACGGCAATTTAAAGGCTGGCGTTAGATGGTATATGGAAAAATTTCCAAATCGTTGTATGCCACATAGAAAAACTTTTATGAATATCAAACGTCGACTGGATAGGATCGGAAAAATGGCCCATCTAGATCCAAACATAATGATGGTGACAGAACAAATGACAATGAAGAATTATTCCAATATTGATGAGGAGGGAAATCCTACAGTTTCCACAAGATAAATTCATCAACGCCTATAAGGTAAAATACTTATCACATTCTGTAATGTGGCGAATGTTACGAGAGCAACAGATAACGCCGTATCATATTCAAAAAGTACAAGAGTTGCTGTCTCAAAACTTTCCTAGAAGAGTTGTTTTTTGCAGACGAATGTTGCAAATGTTAAACAGAAATTGTAATCTTGCTTTGTTTACTGAAGAAGCAACTTTTACAAAAAAATATAGTACCTATTTTTAATACCCTTAATATAGTACGAATGTGAAAATGAAAATCCTCATGAAAATCCTTATGAGATTTGCGAATTCTACCAATTCAATCTGAATTTATGGATTAGGTACCTATGATAGACCATTACCGTGTAGTACCCCATATACGTCGTCGCCTAGAAAGAAAGGATTACCTCCTTTCTATTTTTAGAAACCAATTTAAACGATCTTCAATGATGTTGCATTGAAAGCAAGACAAAATGTGTAATTCATGCACAATGGTGCCCTAGCACTCCACTCTTTGGTTGTACTAAAATTTTCCCAGAAGGTCGTAAGTCAAAATTCATTAATTGCTTGGCCACCGTATTCTCCTGATCTTAATCATAGCGATTTTTATCTTTGGAGCCACCCTAAAGGCTTAGTTTACTCTTCTACAGTGGACACCTCGAGGTTCGGAATGCTGTGATTGATCGGGTTAAGTATAATTTGGGACAAAAACTTCGGTGCTTGCTTTGAGTTATTAAAAGATTTTTTAATATTTTAAGTGCACCTTCTATACACAATAAATTTTGTTGAAGTTATGCACGTACATATTTAATAGTATTTTATTTGTTCGTTTTTTTATTTTATTTTAAAGTAGATCAATACAGCCCAAATATCTCGGTTAACATTACTCGCATCAATAGCTATTAAAAGAAAAGAAACTTTTGAAATCACACTATCGCCCACTGATACTAACCATTCTTTAATGTCCCAGAAAAATGAAATAAAAAAATTTCTAGCATTTTCAAGAAGTAACATTAGGTAAAATTGATAACAGTGACGCATTTAACTTACATGCACCAAATTTCATTAAAATACATTGCTTTTTGGAAAAGATATAGCTACAACTTGCTTATAAAAACTCATATCTGACGCCCTGTATTTCAAAATCAAAAGATGACAGACCATAGACTCATGATACATAGGAAAAATTCGTTATATTTTTTGACGTTGTCGTTTTGACTGTATACAGTTTTTGTCGGAACACCCTATATAAAAAAATACTCCTACAATACGTCAAAAAGTAAAAAGGAATAAATCACATTTTTCACTTTCAATTAACACTAAAAATTCAAATGAACCTGTTTAATATTAAACTTATTTTGGCACAAGATCTTGAACAAATAAAAACACTTGTATGTAGATTTGTACGAATTAATGTACACATTATACATTCGAATAGATCCAAGATTATTGTAACGTGTCTTAAAATAATAAAATAGGTCCACGTTCTGGAATATTCGTTGAGTTATAGAAACATTGTTTATTTTCCAACTCCTTTAATTATCTGACCATTAACCTTATTCTTTGACGATTGTTTAGTGTAGCAGTGCCCACATCAGTTCATAAATGTAGTGAACTTCGATCTCATGTAGAGAAAAAATTACAGTTCCAATATTAGAAGTCTATAACCTCATAATTAGCACATTTCAATTTTTCCACTGAACGTTTATCTTAGGGTTTATACTAAATATTAACTTAAAAGATAAATTTTCCCGTTTGTGAAGATATCAAACCCCATATCAGTTTCCATTTTTCAATCATCACATTCACTGAATTTTTTACTGTAAATATTTAACAATCCGCGCGGATTGCTCTGTGTCTAAACTAGTAGAACAATTTAGTTTCTACTTTGTTTATTACAGTAGGTACCTAATTCAAATTTCTCTGTTAAGTGTCACAAATAGTATTTTTTTTTTACTATAAGATAGTAACCAGCAACTTGATGTGGTTTTCAAGGGTGTAAAGTACAATAATTACAGATTAACACAAAAGTGAAAGTAACTAACTATTTAAAAAAATACATTTTGTTAATGAAGTGTTCAAATTTGTGTCACTTTTGCTCAATGCATAAATGGCTTCTACGAATAATAGACCGCCTCACATTAACAAGTTGATCTGGAGTTATTGTCCTGAAAATTTTTCTAATTCGATGTTTTAATTCTTCGCGAGTTTCCACAGGCGTAGCACTAACTTCATAGCTCCTAACAAAGTCGAGAGGTGTGAGATCTGGATAACACGGTGGCCATGCTAACAATTTGTATTAAGCCAGTCCCTCACACTTCTAAAATAATGTGCATCTAATTGAAAATAGATTACATTACATACAGATAATGCACAACGTCAAATAAAATATTGTTCAATAACTCAAGCAAAAACTGCCCATTTATAAACCATTTTTTATGGTTTAAATATCTTTGAAAACTTGGAAATAAAAACTTTTTTTATTATAACTTTCACACATTGCATATTTTTTGTTAAGGGTTTCTGAATATTAGATTATAATACGAAACAGTTTGCTCAAAATTAATTTTTCCCTAAATATTTACACATCGGAGATTATTCTCTGTCTGAACCTACAGTCCTATTATTACTATTATTGAGGTCCCCTATCTTTGTCACTCCTAATGCGGACTCTCTTCTAGATAATTTATTCAAAAAGGTAGTAATCAAACTGAGGTTCTATTATCCGAACATGCAGATTGAAAACACTGGTCATTTACTTCATGTATTCGACAAAATAACCGAATCCATAACGTGTAAACGGGTAGTAATGGCTTCTATTTAAAATAATGTAATGAGTATTTTTGCATCACGACACGGTAATGGGTCTCAAGGTTGTTTACTTTTAGCTTTTAGCTTTTTGCTGTCTACACTCATGAGTATGGACAAATAGAATCAATCACTTGAAGTGTTATTTCAGTGTGAAATTTAATACTAATTTTTTCCCTATTGGGATGTTGTTCGTTAAAACATATTATGTCCTCATTAAAATACTTAAAAATGTGATCGATTATGATCTTTGAAAACAGTTCTTGTTTTTTACAATGATAATGAAGTGTGTTTGAGTTAATTCAGGAATCTACACAAATGTCTACAGGCCACGACGTCTGCTGGGCACCCCTAGGACGTTCTCACGACCTAGCAAATAATTTCTTTCCGCCCGAAAACAGTTTACGCATCAGTTTTAATCTTTTCGCGGAGTTGTAATCTCGGCGGACCTTTTGGGAATAGACTTAAACTAGAAAGTTTACGTTTGCGGTTAAGCAAAAGATGAGATTAATACAGACGTCAAGTAAATTTCGGGCAGATTACGCGGCGGAGTTCCACATAAATAATGAACTTCGATTTAATCAGTCTTTGAGAGTTGCGCCGGTAAATTCTCGGAAAATAATTTGGGGCGAACGAAATTGCACTTGGGAAAAAGTGTTACACTAAGAAACCGGTTTACTGCAGAACACTCCGATAATGATGACATTATGATAAATGACCGTTAAGATATTCTCCTGTCACATCAAACAATTAAAATATTTTCACGATATATTTGATAGATAGTGTAGAGAATTCTGATAGTGATCTAGTAGCCCACATGTAGATTCATTTTAGTGGACTTATTTATGCAACACAGTTTTTTAATTACCTAAATATAATCTCGTTTTAAACAAATACACTGAGGTACGTAAATAATATGACTTTATTAAATTATTAAATCTTCATTTCGTTATCGAACTTTTACACACACACGTCAGGATTGTAGTTTACTTTTACTTTCTGTTTTACTTCAACTATGTTTTTTTTTTTCATTTCTATATTCTCAAACGAAGTGGTTATTACCCTCGAAATTACTCAAAGGTTACATATCTTTACGCAGATATTAGGATCTTAATAAGATTTTTCCCCAAGGAAATAAATGAATAATGTTTTTATTGATGGCCGTTACTTTAATTTAAAAATTCATTTTATAGAAAACAAGTACATATTGTTTATTTAATTATTCCCCATAGTTAAAAAGGCCTAGGATTAATTCAAGCTTAAAATGTGCAAAAATTTGTAGCCAGCAACGAAGCAGGACGTGTTAATCTTGCAGTAAACGCACGAAACGAGGTACGATTTTTAAGAAGTATTGAATGACCCTCATATCCACTAGGCGATTCTCTAGATCTAGAGTCTAGACAATTTAATAAACCACATACCACAGTCCATCGGGGGACCGCCTAGCCGAGTGTCTTGGCCGATGGATTTCGATCGGCCGAGGTAAGCATCACGAACACAGGCTGGAACTTGGATGGGTGACCTAAGGCAGGCTCGGGGACGTGGCTGTGGCAGCCTACCAGAGACCTGGGTTGCTCAACACCTTCCGCCTGTGTGTGGTCCCCGATAAAATGGTACTGAGAATAGAGCAATAAATCTCTGTAACTCAAGACTGGTTTGAAGAAAAGTACTCGAGTAATGAAAGGGGGTGTACAAAGGGCCTAATAAGGCCTAAGTGTCGCGGTGGAAAAGCAATTTTCCACCACCACCCCGACATATATACATACATACATACATACATACCACGGTCCATCGAATTATAAGACATAATCTGCTTTATCCTTATCATATCCAAAATATTCGACAATTGTTACCCCAAGATTTAGGCCAAAGACTAACTTTCTGTAATTTAATTTTGCATTAAGGTATTAAGTTTCATGAAAATATTCTTTTTACCGATGAGACCTGTTTCACTCGAAGAGGAATCACAAAGGACCCCTCACAAATCAAACGGAAACTTGCTTTCGGTGAAATCGGCCGAATTTTTTATATGTTGTTCCTTTCGGTGTCCAAATCAAAAGTCTCAACGGGCACGAAGCTCGAAAATCTTCCCTTCAAGCAGTACCCAGCTTGGAAGGTTAGAGACCGGTAATACCCGACTTACACTGATTTTACCTCTACCATTGCATTTTCGGGATATATATATATACAGGGTTCGTAGTGGCTGGGAATACCGGGAAAAGTCAGGAAATTTGTTATTCTTCATAAAAAACAGGGAATAGTCAGGGAATATTAAAAATATTCATGAAAGTCAGGGAATTTGATGTATGCAACTGGAAATTTTGTGAAAGCCGGCCCTGGGTTCTTGAAAGAGAAAACTATTTGTGGATTTGAAACCTTTATAAGAGGTTGTTAGGGTATAAAAAAGATTATGGTGTCCAGTCGAGAAAAAATTTAATGCAGAAACACCAATTAGTAAAAATGAACTACAAGTGACCAGGGAAAACCTGAAGAAGTCAGGGAATTCTTTATTACTTTTGAACTATGAACCCTGATCTATATCTTCATATAAATCCCGAAAATGTAAAGGTAGAGGTAAAATCAGCGAAAATCGGAGATTACCGGTCTCTAACCTTCCAAGCTGGGTACTGCTTGTAGGGAAGATTTTCGAGCTTCGTGCCCGTGGAGACTTTTGATCTGGACACCGAAAGGAACAACATATCTAAAATTCGGCCGATTTCACCGAAAGCCAATTTCCGTTTGATTTGTGAGGGGTCCTTTGCATAATTTCCATGAATATTCGGATGAAAATCCACATGCAATAATTCCTCGCAACCGGCTGAATGGCGAAAATTTTATATTTTTTTTACAAAATACTGCAATTTAGACGTTAAAAGTGGTTCATACATGATGGTGCCCCACCGCATTTTAGTGCTAATGTATACGAGACTTCTTAAACCAGCAGTTTCCGAATAGATGGATAGGACGAGGAAACAATTGTCCAGAAAATTGGGCACCAAGATCACCAGTTCCGAATAAATGTAATTTCTTTCACTGGGAGGCTTTAAAAGAATTTGTTTATTTTACATCGGTTGTATCTGAAGCAAATTTGTGGAATCGTATAAATAATAAATGTAACGCCATCAAAAATGATCCACTGCTATTTAATGATATCGGTAGTTTATGTCATTAAAATTAAATTTGTTAATGCTTTGTTTGTAACGTTCTTTTTTTAAAATGTTAATCAGCATTACTAAAGGTCTCCCGGTATGGAATCAAACAATCAGGAAATCTTCTTCGGTACTCTTGTACACTTTGTCGACAATTACCCTCACAAAACCCCAATACTAACAACATGTCAACTTTTTAATGAAATGAAAAGCTTGCAGGCATTTTCCAAGAGTAGTACGTGATAATGTGCAGCCTTTGTAAACGTCAAAAATGACACATGAAATCATAGCCTACTAGTCGTAAAACTGCATAGTTCACTTTTTGTCCGATTCAAATAGTAATGACGCTGTTTCTCAAACACCGTTACAAATTAAAGATAACAATAACCGCAATAGTGTACCAAATTAGGTTGCTCTATGTTAAGGCATTGCTGAAGTATTATTGTTTTTCAAAACTTAACACTCATTTTCAGAGGCCAATATCTCTTCAAGGGTACATCACAGAAAAACAAATCGGCATCCATCAGAGGCTGATATAAAAGCTTTTTTCTTGTGGTATCAGAGGCTTGCCTCTTAATTGGATGCAAACTTTCGTGGAGAATAGAACTCAATATGTCTCGGTAGAAAATATTTGTTCGGTGCAGTATCCTGTAAAGATGGGTGTGCCGTAAGGCTCGATTCTAGGACCGATGCTGTTTTTAATATATGTCAATGATTTACATGCTATATCACCAAGCACAAATTTTACCATGTATGTGGATGACACATCTTTAATTACATCGAATACAAACGATAAGGATTTGGAGACAAATTGTAATATCTTATTAAAAGATCTAACAAAATGGTTCTCCGAGAATAATTTGTATTTTAATACTAATAAAACCAATATTATAAGATTTCATAGCTCGCAGAAGTATTGTGATATGTTGGGTTTTACCGTAGGAAATGATGACTTAACTACTGATGAGGTAATAAAATTTTTAGGACTGAACATAGACAAAAATCTGAATTGGAAAATGCACTGTATGTTATTAACTAATAAAATTTCCTCTCTTACTTATTTGTTTCGCAATTTAAGGCCGATATTAAATATTGAACAACTTCTTTGCTTATATCATGCACAAGTTGCATCTCGTCTCAGGTATGGTCTCTGTTTTTGGGGAAATTCTACATTTTCTACACAAGTTTTTATAGCACAGAAGAGATTATTAAGATATATGGTAGGAGTTCCCAGTCATTATTCGTGTAAGGATATTTTTAAAAATTTTAAAATTTTACCTTTACCATGTTTGTTCATATTTGAGACCTGCATATATGTTTTCAAAAATAAAAGTAAATTTGTTTTAAATGATGCACTCCTCAAACATAATACGAGACAAAATATGAATTTACATGTTCCATTTGCTAGAATAAGAATAACGTCCAACTCTCCCGACTGTTTAGGTCCTAGGCTATTTAATAAGTTACCTAACCAATTAAAATTGCTGAAAAGTGAATATTTGTTTAAGAAAGCTTTAAAGCAGCTTTTAATGGAAAAATGTTTTTATTCCATATTGGAATTTTTACCTACTTTGTCTTAGTTTGTAAGTTTTATTTGACTATTCCTATACATATTATGTCTCTGAGGAAAATAAATTATTATTATTATTATTATTATTATTAAATGGTGCTCAATGCCTACTAACACAAAGTATTGCTTTGTACCTACTGGGAAACAGTGACAGGTATAAAGTAATGCATTGGGCATTCAGTAACACTAACAGTAACAAATTAATTTTAACAATATTCTTGTGAATATGATCGGGGGTCTGTAGTTGTGCGGAAATGGTTAATTAAACTGAATGTTTTGGAATACCAGCCCCCTGTGATAAGTTTGATATAGGAGAGGTGTTTTTCTTACTAGTCCAATCAAATTAGATTTTTATGTGCCAGAATTTAGTTCAGTAAACAAAGACACGTAAAAATTAGGAAAAAATCTGTAGAATTGAAGGAACTACTTTATCCCAACTGAATGTTATGGTTTCATTTTCAATATGGTCCAAAGTTCGCAAAAAACAATTTTTTTTCATTTAAAAAACATTTTAGAAAAAAATATTTCAGACAAAATAAATTTTCATAACAAAAATTTCGAGCCCAGCCCAATGTCAATTGTGTAACAAATGTATTAGTTATTGCAAAAAAAACGGCAAAAAATCGCATTTTTTTAAAAACTACATCTTTAAAACAAAATAAGATTTTTTTACGAAACTTTCAAAATATGTAGTCCTTTGCAAGTAGAATAAGTGCATTTTTATAAAATTGCAAAATATTCTTATATTTTTTGCAAAAATTGAGTTTTTCGAAAAAAAGACATTTTTTTCAAATTTCAATGTGTTACACAGTAATGCCTTACGTGACCCATATATCTTGGGCTTAAAAATTTCTCTAAACGTTGTATTTTCCTGTGCAAATTGTGCGTGTATTGCAAAATGATTGGAAATATGCAAAAAGTCTACCGAAACTTTTACTTCTTCTTTTGGGTCAAAATATACAGGCTGTTACAAATTCGCTTCTCACTACAGGGATCTCGGAAACGGTAAGTGGTACAAAGTAGCTTAAATGGGGGCAAAGTTGCGTAATCAGGGGACCAACATTATGCCTCTAAAAAATCAAGGCTAACATGATTAGTTCTCGAAATATTTGAAAAAAACCCGAAATTTTGAAAATCCGTTTTTGTTTAATTTCAGCCTTATTTGAGGTGAAGGAAGAACACTTTCTCATGGCCAGTTTTTGCCCTCTATCGAATGGCATAATCAATTTTTATATGTAACGTTACGTCTCTCCAAACCCACCATCAACTTCATTTTTTTAAATAAGACCCTGAAAATTTTATAACATTTTTTGCAAGCCTTCATGACCCGCAATGCTGTACTGCCTCTGCCCGAACCAGATTCGGACATTTTGTCTCGAAAAATTCATATTCAGTGTATTCGTTCCAAATTTAACTAAATTTTTTATTTAAATTTCTTTGTTTATCGAATTGTTTATTTTTTCATTTAAAGAAAAAGCTAAACATTTTAGAAAAAAATGTTGTAGACAAAAGTTGTAGAATTTTTCATAACAAAAATTTAGAGTCCAGCCCGATATCAATCGATAAACAAATGTATTAGTTATTGCAAAAAAACGGCATAAATATCGCATTTTTATCTTTAAAACGAAAAAAGATTTTTTTTACGAAACTTTCGGAATATGTCCTTGGCAAGTAGAATAAGTATATTTTTGTAAAATTGTAAAATATTTGAGTTTTTGCAAAAATTTAGTTTTTCGAAAAAAAAGACATTCTTTTGTTTCAACAAATCATACAGTAATGCCCATGCGTGACCCATCTTGGGCTTAAAATTTTTTCTAAGAGTTGTACTTTCCTGTACAAATTGTGCGCATTTTGCAAAATAATTAAAAATATACAAAAAATCTATCAAAACTTTGACTTCTTTTTTTAGGTCAAAAAATGTAGATCTCTTTCTTATTGCTGAAAATTAATCAGAATGGCATTATTGCCATTTGACATTTTTTCACGAATGTAAAAAAATGTCCTACGGCCAACAGGAGACAAGAATTTTTTTTACCCAAAAAATCGCTACGACCTCATTTATTAATATTAAGGTCTGAAATTTACTTTTACTTCAATATAAAAAATAGTCCGCAATGATTGACCCCCATTTTTACAGTAAACCTAATTTTGTTGGGCCACGTAAAATGCTTGCTACGCTCGACACATTGACGCGCGTGGTTTGGGAAGAAAGACTGTGACGTGACTGTTGTATTTGTCGATTCTACGAAATGAACTCGGCGTATTTTTTTTTAGCTATAAAGAGTTATTTATAAAATAATTCAATAAAATGTGATAATAGAACAGAATACCTAATAACGCATCCACACGATATGAAATTACCGTCATTTTTAGAGTTGAACCGAAAAGCAACTTGCTATTTAATTGGTTGTAAATAAATTCATGGCTTCAATTCCGTTTCGTTTTCCGTATCGTGCAGACATACCCAAGCAGTTGTTAGGTATTTGTACCCATAGAAATAACCAACATTAAATTTGTTTAACCTCTTTTCACAGAAATCGTAAACAAGGGCATAGAAAACATAGCGTACTACAAAGAGCACCTAGTAGTCGGCGCAGAATTTCATTCAGGAAAGGATATTCAAGCCACTGCCCTGTATAATAGCATAGCCATCCACAGCGCTCCGATATCTCTGAATCTAATCACGAACGCACTAGCGAAGGTGTACCTAGGAAGCGAATATTCTATTACGACTAGTAATTGGCCCTTAATCGATACCTATACGAGGACCCCAGACTTTTCCATTTATACAGTTGCGCTGCTTTGGTCCGTGTTAATGCCCATCGGGTTTCTCCTGATCATCGGAAGCTTTATAGTATTTCCCCACATGGAGCTATCTACGAAATTCACCCAAGTGCAGTACATGTGCGGCGTGAGGCCTTACTCTTACTGGCTGATCAATTACTTGGTCGATTTTGTGTTGTACCTGATTATTTGTTTGGTGATAGCGATGATTGCCTTCTTCATGGCATCTTACATAGGCGGAACTGAATTCTGTAAGTCGATAAAACTTTTATTTAGAATAATTTTGCGAAAGGAATTAAGGATTCGCTAGAATCCAATCAAAGTAACTTGATAAAATGGGGTGAAGATTAAGAATATTTTTACAAAATGTCTGAAGGGAATAGAAAAAATTATTAACGCAAAGTAGCAAAAAATTGTCTGACTTTCTTTACAAATGAAATCAATTAGTTTAGATTAATTTAGATTATTAGTTACAATTATTAAGCAGTTTCCATCTATGAAATTGTACAGAATGTATCAATTTTAGGGGGGTAGACGACGTTAACGTAGTAAGTGAAAAACAAATGAACTTCAAATAATTTTTATTAAATACATACTTAAAGTTGCATATACAGGGTGTCCCTGAAAAGGATGGACAATGCTTGACCACAGGTTCCTTGGATGAAAATAAAACTATTTAGCCTAACTTACCTATATACAAAAGTGCACGCCTACTGAGATATAGCCTTCTAAATATAGAATAGATAACCTATTTTTTTCAAATAATTTGAAAACTATTTTTCTTAGAAACTTCAAATTTGGTACACTTATTTTTTTATATAAGGGCAAGGTAAATATAGAATTTGGAGAGAATACATATACAGGATGTTCCATTTCTAGCGCCTGTGCGCTACTGGCTATCCCGTAACTTTTTTGTGTGTATGCCAATGACGACAGAATTTATATTTTTAAAAATAAGCACTATTTTAGAAGATTTTTTTGC